>NW_026542767.1:0-220943 GCF_028750875.1 Macrosteles quadrilineatus | reverse complement strand
TCTCTAAATAACAAGACATCCCTCTAAATAACAAGACATCTCACTAAAAAACAAGACATCCCTCTAAATAACAAGACATCCCTTTTAAATAACAAGACATTCCTCTAAATAACAAGACATCCCTCTAAATAACAAGACATCCCTCCAAATAACAAGAAATCCCTCAAAAAAGCAAGACATCCCTCTAAATATTAAGACATCCCTTCAAATAACAAGACATCCCTCTAAATAACAAGACATCCCTCTAAATAACAAGACATCCCTCTAAATAAAAAGACATCCCTCTAAATAACTAGACATCCCTCCAAATACCAAGACATCCCTCTAAATAACAAGACATCCCTCCAAATAACAAGACATACCTCCAAATAACGAAACATCCCTCTAAATTATAAGACATCCCTCTTAATAACAAGCATCCCTCCAAATAACAAGACATCCCTCTAAATAACAAGACATCCCTTCAAATATGAAGACATCCCTCTAAATAACAAGACATCCCTCTAAATAACAAGACATCCTCTAAATAACAAGACATCTCTCTAAATATTAAGACATCCCTTCAAATAACAAGACATCCCTCTAAATAACAAGACATCCCTCTAAATAACAAGACATCCCTCTAAATAACAAGACATCCCTCTAAATAACAAGACATCCCTCTAAAAAACAAGACATCCCTCTAAATATTAAGACATCAATCTAAATAACAAGACATCCCTCCAAATAACAAGACAACCCTCTAAAAAACAAAAAAAACCCTTTAAATAACAAGACATCTCTCTAAAAAACAAGACATCCCTCTAAATATCAAGACATCCCTCTAAATAACAAGACATCCATCTATATAACAAGACATTCCTCTAAATATTAAGACATCCCTCTAAATAACAAGACATACCTGTAAATAACAAGACATCCCTCTAAATAACAAGACATCCCTCTAAATATTAAGACATCCCTCCAAATAACAAGACAACCCTTTAAAAAACAAGACATCCCTCTAAATAACAAGACATCCCTCTAAATAACAAGACATCCCTCTAAATATTAAGACATCCCTTCAAATAACAAGACATCCCTCTAAATATTAAGACATCCCTCTAAATAACAAGACATCCCTCAAAATATTAAGACATCCCTTTTAAAAACAAGACATCTCTCTAAATAACAAGACATCCCTCTAAATAACAAGACATCCCACTAAATAACAAGACATCCCTCTAAATAACAAGACATCCCTTTTAAATAACAAGACATTCCTCTAAATAACAAGACATCCCTCTAAATAACAAGACATCCCTCCAAATAAAAAGACATCCCTCTAAATAGCAAGACATCCCTCTAATAAACAAGACATTCCGCTAAATATTAAGACATCCCTCTAAATATTAAGACATCCCTTTAAATAACAAGACATCTCTCTAAATAACAAGACATCCCTCTAAATAACAAGACATCCCACTAAATAACAAGACATCCCTCTAAATAACAAGACATCCCTTTTAAATAACAAGACATTCCTCTAAATAACAAGACATCCCTCTAAATAACTAGACATCCCTCCAAATAAAAAGACATCCCTCTAAATAGCAAGACATCCCTCTAATAAACAAGACATTCCGCTAAAAATTAAGACATCCCTCTAAATAACAAGACATCCCATCTAAATTACAAGACAACCCTCTAAAAAACAAGACATCCCTCCAAATAACAAGACAACCCTCTAAAAAACAAGACATCCCTCTAAATAACAAGACATCCCTCTAAATAACAAGACATCCCTCTAAGTAACAAGACATCCCTCTAAATATTAAGACATCCCTTCAAATAACAAGACATCCCTCTAAATATTAAGACATCCCTCTAAATAACAAGACATCCCTCTAAATATTAAGACATCCCTTTAAATAACAAGACATCTCTCTAAATAACAAGACATCCCTCTAAATAACAAGACATCCCACTAAATAACAAGACATCCCTCTAAATAACAAGACATCCCTTTTAAATAACAAGACATTCCTCTAAATAACAAGACATCCCTCTAAATAACAAGACATCCCTCCAAATGAAAAGACATCCCTCTAAATAGCAAGACATCCCTCTAATAAACAAGACATTCCGCTAAATATTAAGACATCCCTCTAAATATTAAGACATCCCTTTAAATAACAAGACATCTCTCTAAATAACAAGACATCCCTCTATATAACAAGACATCCCACTAAATAACAAGACATCCCTCTAAATAACAAGACATCCCTTTTAAATAACAAGACATTCCTCTAAATAACAAGACATCCCTATAAATATTAAGACATCCCTTCAAATAACAAGACATCCCTCTAAATATTAAGACATCCCTCTAAATAACAAGACATCCCTCTAAATATTAAGACATCCCTCTAAATAACAAGACATCCCTCTAAATATTAAGACATCCCTTTAAATAACAAGACATCTCTCTAAATAACAAGACATCCCTCTAAATAACAAGACATCCCACTAAATAACAAGACGTCCCTCTAAATAACAAGACATCCTTTTTAAATAACAAGACATTCCTCTAAATAACAAGACATCCCTCTAAATAACAAGACATCCCTCCAAATAAAAAGACATCCCTCTAAATAGCAAGACATCCCTCTAAATAACAAGACATCCCTCTAAATATTAAGACATCCCTCTAAATAACAAGACATCCCTCTAAATATTAAGACATCCCTTCAAATAACAAGACATCCCTCTAAATATTAAGACATCCCTCTAAATAACAAGACATCCCTCTAAATATTAAGACATCCCTTTAAATAACAAGACATCTCTCTAAATAACAAGACATCCCTCTAAATAACAAGACATCCCTCTAAAATATTAAGACATCCCTCCAAATAACAAGACATCCCTCTAAATATTAAGACATCCCTCTAAATAACAAGACATCCCTCTAAATATTAAGACATCCCTTTAAATAACAAGACATCTCTCTAAATAACAAGACATCCCTCTAAATAACAAGACATCCCACTAAATAACAAGACATCCCTCTAAATAAAAAGACATCCCTTTTAAATAACAAGACATTCCTCTAAATAACAAGACATCCCTCTAAATAACAAGACATCCCTCCAAATAACAAGAAATCCCTCAAAATAGCAAGACATCCCTCTAAATATTAAGACATCCCTTCAAATAACAAGACATCCCTCTAAATAACAAGACATCCCTCTAAATAACAAGACATCCCTCTAAATAAAAAGACATCCCTCTAAATAACTAGACATCCCTCCAAATACCAAGACATCCCTCTAAATAACAAGACATCCCTCTAAATAAAAAGACATCCCTCTAAATAACTAGACATCCCTCCAAATACCAAGACATCCCTCTAAATAACAAGACATCCCTCTAAATAACAAGACATACCTCCAAATAACAAGACATCCCTCTAAATTATAAGACATCCCTCTTAATAACAAGACATCCCTCTAAATAACAAGACATCCCTCCAAATATGAAGACATCCCTCCAAATATGAAGACATCCCTCTAAATAACAAGACATCCCTCTAAATAACAAGACATCCCTCTAAATAACAAGACATCTCTCTAAATATTAAGACATCCCTTCAAATAACAAGACATCCCTCTAAATAACAAGACATCCCTCTAAATAACAAGACATCCCTCTAAATAACAAGACATCCCTCTAAATAACAAGACATCCCTCTAAATAACAAGACATCCCTTTTAAATAACAAGACATTCCTCTAAATCACAAGACATCCCTCTAAATAACAAGACATCCCTCCAAATAAAAAGACATCCCTCTAAATATTAAGACATCAATCTAAATAACAAGACATCCCTCCAAATAACAAGACAACCCTCTAAAAAACAAAAAAACCCTCTAAATAACAAGACATCTCTCTAAAAAACAAGACATCCCTCTAAATATCAAGACATCCCTCTAAATAACAAGACATCCATCTATATAACAAGACATTCCTCTAAATATTAAGACATCCCTCTAAATAAAAAGACATACCTGTAAATAACAAGACTTCCCTCTAAATAACAAGACATCCCATCTAAATTACAAGACAACCCTCTAAAAAACAAGACATCCCTTAAGACATTCCGCTAAATATTAAGACATCCCTCTAAATAACAAGACATCCCTCTAAATACCAAGACATCCCTCTAAATATTAAGACATCCCTCCAAATAACAAGACAACCCTTTAAAAAACAAGACATCCCTCTAAATAACAAGACATCCCTCTAAATAACAAGACATCCCTCTAAATATTAAGACATCCCTTCAAATAACAAGACATCCCTCTAAATATTAAGACATCCCTCTAAATAACAAGACATCCCTCAAAATATTAAGACATCCCTTTTAAAAACAAGACATCTCTCTAAATAACAAGACATCCCTCTAAATAACAAGACATCCCACTAAATAACAAGACATCCCACTAAATAACAAGACATCCCTTTTAAATAACAAGACATTCCTCTAAATAACAAGACATCCCTCTAAATAACAAGACATCCCTCCAAATAAAAAGACATCCCTCTAAATAGCAAGACATCCCTCTAATAAACAAGACATTCCGCTAAATATTAAGACATCCCTCTAAATATTAAGACATCCCTTTAAATAACAAGACATCTCTCTAAATAACAAGACATCCCTCTAAATAACAAGACATCCCACTAAATAACAAGACATCCCTCTAAATAACAAGACATCCCTTTTAAATAACAAGACATTCCTCTAAATAACAAGACATCCCTCTAAATAACTAGACATCCCTCCAAATAAAAAGACATCCCTCTAAATAGCAAGACATCCCTCTAATAAACAAGACATTCCGCTAAAAATTAAGACATCCCTCTAAATAACAAGACATCCCATCTAAATTACAAGACAACCCTCTAAAAAACAAGACATCCCTCCAAATAACAAGACAACCCTCTAAAAAACAAGACATCCCTCTAAATAAAAAGACATCTCTCCAAATAACAAGACATCCCTCTAAATAACAAGACATCCCATCTAAATTACAAGACAACCCTCTAAAAAACAAGACATCCCTCTAAATAACAAGACATCCCTCTAAATAACAAGACATCCCTCTAAATATTAAGACATCCCTCCAAATAACAAGACATCCCTCTAAATATTAAGACATCCCTCTAAATAACAAGACATCCCTTTAAATATTAAGACATCCCTTTAAATAACAAGACATCTCTCTAAATAACAAGACATCCCTCTAAATAACAAGACATCCCACTAAATAACAAGACGTCCCTCTAAATAACAAGACATCCCTTTTAAATAACAAGACATTCCTCTAAATAACAAGACATCCCTCTAAATAACAAGACATCCCTCCAAATAAAAAGACATCCCTCTAAATAGCAAGACATCCCTCTAAATAACAAGACATCCCTCCAAATAACAAGATATCCCTCTAAATAACAAGACATTCCTCCAAATAACAAGACTTCCCTCCAAATAAGAAGACATCCCTCTAAATAACAAGACATCCCTCTAAATAACAAGACATCCCTCTAAATACCAAGACATCCCTCTAAATATTAAGACATCCCTCCAAATAACAAGACAACCCTTTAAAAAACAAGACATCCCTCTAAATAACAAGACATCCCTCTAAATAACAAGACATCCCTCTAAATATTAAGACATCCCTTCAAATAACAAGACATCCCTCTAAATATTAAGACATCCCTCTAAATAACAAGACATCCCTCTAAATATTAAGACATCCCTTTAAATAACAAGACATCTCTCTAAATAACAAGACATCCCTCTAAATAACAAGACATCCCTCTAAATATTAAGACATCCCTCCAAATAACAAGACATCCCTCTAAATATTAAGACATCCCTCTAAATAACAAGACATCCCTCTAAATATAAGACATCCCTTTAAATAACAAGACATCTCTCTAAATAACAAGACATCCCTCTAAATAACAAGACATCTCACTAAAAAACAAGACATCCCTCTAAATAACAAGACATCCCTTTTAAATAACAAGACATTCCTCTAAATAACAAGACATCCCTCTAAATAACAAGACATCCCTCCAAATAACAAGAAATCCCTCAAAAAAGCAAGACATCCCTCTAAATATTAAGACATCCCTTCAAATAACAAGACATCCCTCTAAATAACAAGACATCCCTCTAAATAACAAGACATCCCTCTAAATAAAAAGACATCCCTCTAAATAACTAGACATCCCTCCAAATACCAAGACATCCCTCTAAATAACAAGACATCCCTCCAAATAACAAGACATACCTCCAAATAACGAAACATCCCTCTAAATTATAAGACATCCCTCTTAATAACAAGCATCCCTCCAAATAACAAGACATCCCTCTAAATAACAAGACATCCCTTCAAATATGAAGACATCCCTCTAAATAACAAGACATCCCTCTAAATAACAAGACATCCCTCTAAATAACAAGACATCTCTCTAAATATTAAGACATCCCTTCAAATAACAAGACATCCCTCTAAATAACAAGACATCCCTCTAAATAACAAGACATCCCTCTAAATAACAAGACATCCCTCTAAATAACAAGACATCCCTCTAAAAAACAAGACATCCCTCTAAATATTAAGACATCAATCTAAATAACAAGACATCCCTCCAAATAACAAGACAACCCTCTAAAAAACAAAAAAAACCCTTTAAATAACAAGACATCTCTCTAAAAAACAAGACATCCCTCTAAATATCAAGACATCCCTCTAAATAACAAGACATCCATCTATATAACAAGACATTCCTCTAAATATTAAGACATCCCTCTAAATAACAAGACATACCTGTAAATAACAAGACATCCCTCTAAATAACAAGACATCCCTCTAAATATTAAGACATCCCTCCAAATAACAAGACAACCCTTTAAAAAACAAGACATCCCTCTAAATAACAAGACATCCCTCTAAATAACAAGACATCCCTCTAAATATTAAGACATCCCTTCAAATAACAAGACATCCCTCTAAATATTAAGACATCCCTCTAAATAACAAGACATCCCTCAAAATATTAAGACATCCCTTTTAAAAACAAGACATCTCTCTAAATAACAAGACATCCCTCTAAATAACAAGACATCCCACTAAATAACAAGACATCCCTCTAAATAACAAGACATCCCTTTTAAATAACAAGACATTCCTCTAAATAACAAGACATCCCTCTAAATAACAAGACATCCCTCCAAATAAAAAGACATCCCTCTAAATAGCAAGACATCCCTCTAATAAACAAGACATTCCGCTAAATATTAAGACATCCCTCTAAATATTAAGACATCCCTTTAAATAACAAGACATCTCTCTAAATAACAAGACATCCCTCTAAATAACAAGACATCCCACTAAATAACAAGACATCCCTCTAAATAACAAGACATCCCTTTTAAATAACAAGACATTCCTCTAAATAACAAGACATCCCTCTAAATAACTAGACATCCCTCCAAATAAAAAGACATCCCTCTAAATAGCAAGACATCCCTCTAATAAACAAGACATTCCGCTAAAAATTAAGACATCCCTCTAAATAACAAGACATCCCATCTAAATTACAAGACAACCCTCTAAAAAACAAGACATCCCTCCAAATAACAAGACAACCCTCTAAAAAACAAGACATCCCTCTAAATAAAAAGACATCTCTCCAAATAACAAGACATCCCTCTAAATAACAAGACATCCCATCTAAATTACAAGACAACCCTCTAAAAAACAAGACATCCCTCTAAATAACAAGACATCCCTCTAAATAACAAGACATCCCTCTAAATATTAAGACATCCCTCCAAATAACAAGACATCCCTCTAAATATTAAGACATCCCTCTAAATAACAAGACATCCCTTTAAATATTAAGACATCCCTTTAAATAACAAGACATCTCTCTAAATAACAAGACATCCCTCTAAATAACAAGACATCCCACTAAATAACAAGACGTCCCTCTAAATAACAAGACATCCCTTTTAAATAACAAGACATTCCTCTAAATAACAAGACATCCCTCTAAATAACAAGACATCCCTCCAAATAAAAAGACATCCCTCTAAATAGCAAGACATCCCTCTAAATAACAAGACATCCCTCCAAATAACAAGATATCCCTCTAAATAACAAGACATTCCTCCAAATAACAAGACTTCCCTCCAAATAAGAAGACATCCCTCTAAATAACAAGACATCCCTCTAAATAACAAGACATCCCTCTAAATACCAAGACATCCCTCTAAATATTAAGACATCCCTCCAAATAACAAGACAACCCTTTAAAAAACAAGACATCCCTCTAAATAACAAGACATCCCTCTAAATAACAAGACATCCCTCTAAATATTAAGACATCCCTTCAAATAACAAGACATCCCTCTAAATATTAAGACATCCCTCTAAATAACAAGACATCCCTCTAAATATTAAGACATCCCTTTAAATAACAAGACATCTCTCTAAATAACAAGACATCCCTCTAAATAACAAGACATCCCTCTAAATATTAAGACATCCCTCCAAATAACAAGACATCCCTCTAAATATTAAGACATCCCTCTAAATAACAAGACATCCCTCTAAATATAAGACATCCCTTTAAATAACAAGACATCTCTCTAAATAACAAGACATCCCTCTAAATAACAAGACATCTCACTAAAAAACAAGACATCCCTCTAAATAACAAGACATCCCTTTTAAATAACAAGACATTCCTCTAAATAACAAGACATCCCTCTAAATAACAAGACATCCCTCCAAATAACAAGAAATCCCTCAAAAAAGCAAGACATCCCTCTAAATATTAAGACATCCCTTCAAATAACAAGACATCCCTCTAAATAACAAGACATCCCTCTAAATAACAAGACATCCCTCTAAATAAAAAGACATCCCTCTAAATAACTAGACATCCCTCCAAATACCAAGACATCCCTCTAAATAACAAGACATCCCTCCAAATAACAAGACATACCTCCAAATAACGAAACATCCCTCTAAATTATAAGACATCCCTCTTAATAACAAGCATCCCTCCAAATAACAAGACATCCATCTAAATAACAAGACATCCCTTCAAATATGAAGACATCCCTCTAAATAACAAGACATCCCTCTAAATAACAAGACATCCCTCTAAATAACAAGACATCTCTCTAAATATTAAGACATCCCTTCAAATAACAAGACATCCCTCTAAATAACAAGACATCCCTCTAAATAACAAGACATCCCTCTAAATAACAAGACATCCCTCTAAATAACAAGACATCCCTCTAAAAAACAAGACATCCCTCTAAATATTAAGACATCAATCTAAATAACAAGACATCCCTCCAAATAACAAGACAACCCTCTAAAAAACAAAAAAACCCTTTAAATAACAAGACATCTCTCTAAAAAACAAGACATCCCTCTAAATATCAAGACATCCCTCTAAATAACAAGACATCCATCTATATAACAAGACATTCCTCTAAATATTAAGACATCTCTCTAAATAACAAGACATACCTGTAAATAACAAGACATCCCTCTAAATAACAAGACATCCCATCTAAATTACAAGACAACCCTCTAAAAAACAAGACATCCCTCCAAATAACAAGACAACCCTCTAAAAAACAAGACATCCCTCTAAATAACAAGACATCCCTCTA
Source organism: Macrosteles quadrilineatus (assembly GCF_028750875.1). Lineage (NCBI taxonomy): Eukaryota > Metazoa > Arthropoda > Insecta > Hemiptera > Cicadellidae > Macrosteles > Macrosteles quadrilineatus. Next base: position 211,185 of record NW_026542767.1, on the reverse strand, counting down.
AATAACAAGACATCACTCTAAATATTAAGACATCCCTCCAAATAACAAGACAACCCTTTAAAAAACAAGACATCCCTCTAAATAACAAGACATCCCTCTAAATAACAAGACATCCCTCCAAATAAAAAGTCATCCCTCTAAATAGCAAGACATCCCTCTAATAAACAAGACATTCCGCTAAATATTAGGACATCCCTCTAAATAACAAGACATCCCATCTAAATTACAAGAAAACCCTCTAAAAAACAAGACAACCCTCTAAAAAACAAGACATCCCTCTAAATAAAAAGACATCTTAGACACAAGTGTGTACAAGGTTGTACAAGTGTGTACAAGGTTGTACAAGTGTGTACAAGGGTGTACAAGTTTGTACAAGTGTGTACAAGTTTGTACAAGTGTGTACAAGTTTGTACAAGGTTGTACAAATGTATACAAGGGTGTACAAAAGTGTACAAGGGTGCACAAGTTTGTACAAGGGTGTACAAGTGTGTACAAGCTTGTAGAAGTGTGTACAAGCTTGTACAAGTGTGTACAAGGGTGTACAGGTTTGTACAAGGTTGTACAAGTGTTTACAAGGGAGTACAAGTATGTACAAGAATGTACAAGTTTGTACAAGTGTGTACAAGTGTGTACAAGGTTGTACAAGTGTGTACAAGGTTGTACAAGTGTGTACAAGGTTGTACAAGTGTGTACAAGGTTGAACAAGTGTGTACAAAGGTGTACAAGTGTGTACAAGGTTGTACAAGTGTGTACAAGGTTGTACAAGGTTGTACAATTGTGTACAAGGTTGTACAAGTGTGTACAAGGTTGTACAAGTGTGTACAAGGGTGTACAAGTGTGTACAAGCTTGTACAAGTGTGTACAAGGGTGTACAGGTTTGTACAAGGTTGTACAAGTGTTTACAAGGGTGTACAAGTATGTACAAGAATGTACAAGTTTGTACAAGTGTGTACAAGTTTGTAAAAGGTTGTACAAGTGTGTACAAGGGTGTACAAGTGTGTACAAGGGTGCACAAGTGTGTACAAGGGTGTACAATCGTGTACAAGCTTGTACAAGTGTGTACAAGGGTGTACAATCGTGTACAAGCTTGTACAAGTGTGTACAAGGGTGTACAGGTTTGTACAAGGTTGTACAAGTGTGTACAAGGTTGTACAAGTGTGTACAAGGGTGTACAAGTTTGTACAAGTGTGTACAAGTTTGTACAATTGTGTACAAGTTTGTACAAGGTTGTACAAATGTATACAAGGGTGTACAAAAGTGTACAAGGGTGCACAAGTTTGTACAAGGGTGTACAAGTGTGTACAAGCTTGTACAAGTGTGTACAAGCTTGTACAAGTGTGTACAAGGGTGTACAGGTTTGTACAAGGTTGTACAAGTGTTTACAAGGGTGTACAAGTATGCACAAGAATGTACAAGTTTGTACAAGTGTGTACAAGTTTGTAAAAGGTTGTACAAGTGTATACAAGGGTGTACAAGTGTGTACAAGGGTGCACAAGTGTGTACAAGGGTGTACAATCTTGTACAAGCTTGTACAAGTGTGTACAAGGGTGTACAGGTTTGTACAAGGTTGTACAAGTGTGTACAAGGGTGTACAAATGTGTACAAGGATGTAAAAGTTTGTACAAGTGTGTACAAGTTTGTACAAGGTCGTACAAGTAAGTACAAGTTTGTACAAGAATGTACAAGTGTGTACAAGGTTTTACAATTGTGTAAAAGGTTGTACAAGTGTGTACAAGGTTGTACAAGTGTGTACAAGGTTGTACAAGTGTGTACAAGGTTGTACAAGTGTGTACAAGTTTGTACAAGTGTGTACAAGGTTGTACAAGTGTGTACAAGGTTGTACAAGTGTGTACAAGGTTGTACAAGTGTGTACAAGGTTGTACAAGTGTGTACAAGGGTGCACAAGTGTGTACAAGGGTGTACAATCGTGTACATGCTTGTACAAGTTTTTACAAGGTTGTACAAGTGTGTACAAGGTTGTACAAGTGTGTACAAGGTTGTACAAACGTGTACAAGGTTGTACAAGTGTGTACAAGGTTGTACAAGTGTGTACAAGGTTGTATAAGTGTGTACAAAGGTGTACAAGTGTGTACAAGGTTGTACAAGTGTGTACAAGGTTGTACAAGTGTGTACATGGTTGTACAAGGTTGTACAATTGTGTACAAGGTTATACAAGTGTGTACAAGGTTGTACAAGTGTGTACAAGGGTGTACAAGTTTGTACAAGTGTGTACAAGTTTGTACAAGTGTGTACAAGTTTGTACAAGGTTGTACCAATGTATACAAGGGTGTACAAAAGTGTACAAGGGTGCACAAGTTTGTACAAGGGTGTACAAGTGTGTACAAGCTTGTACAAGTGTGTACAAGCTTGTACAAGTGTGTACAAGGGTGTACAGGTTTGTACAAGGTTGTACAAGTGTTTACAAGGGTGTACAAAAGAATGTACAAGTTTGTACAAGTGTGTACAAGTTTGTAAAAGGTTGTACAAGTGTGTACAAGGTTGTACAAGTGTGTACTAGGTTGTATCATAGTGTACAAGGTTGTACAAGTGTGTACAAAGGTGTACAAGTGTGTACAAGGTTGTACAAGTGTGTACAAAGTTTTACAAGTGTGTACATGGTTGTACAAGGTTGTACAATTGTGTACAAGGTTGTACAAGTGTGTACAAGGGTGCACAAGTTTGTACAAGGGTGTACAAGTGTGTACAAGCTTGTACAAGTGTGTACAAGCTTGTACAAGTGTGTACAAGTGTGTACAAGTTTGTACAAGGTTGTACAAGTGTTTACAAGGGTGTACAAGTATGTACAAGAATGTTCAAGTTTGTACAAGTGTGTACAAGTTTGTAAAAGGTTGTACAAGTGTGTACAAGGGTATACAAGTGTGTACAAGGGTGCACAAGTGTGTACAAGGGTGTACAATCGTTTACAAGCTTGTACAAGTGTGTACAAGGGTGTACAGGTTTGTACAAGGTTGTACAAGTGTGTACAAGGGTGTACAAATGTGTACAAGGATGTAAAAGTTTGTACAAGTGTGTACAAGTTTGTACAAGGTTGTACAAGTAAGTACAAGTTTGTACAAGAATGTACAAGTGTGTACAAGGTTTTACAATTGTGTAAAAGGTTGTACAAGTGTGTACAAGGTTGTACAAGTGTGTACAAGGTTGTACAAGTGTGTACAAGCTTGTACAAGTGTGTACAAGATTGTACAAGTGTGTACAAGGTTGTACAAGTGTGTACAAGGTTGTACAAGTGTGTACAAGTTTGTTCAAGTGTGTACAAGTTTGTACAAGGTTGTACAAATGTGTACAAGGGTGTACAAAAGTGTACAAGGGTGCACAAGTTTGTACAAAGGTGTACAAGTGTGTACAAATTTGTACAAGTGTGTACAAGCTTGTACAAGGGTATACAGGTTTGTACAAGGTTGTACAAGTGTGTACAAGGGTGTACAAGTATGTACAAGAATGTACAAGTTTGTACAAGTGTGTACAAGGGTGTACAAGTATGTACAAGAATGTACAAGTTTGTACAAGTGTGTACAAGGGTGTACAAATGTGTACAAGGATGTAAAAGTTTGTACAAGTGTGTACAAGTTTGTAGTAGGTTGTACAAGGTTGTACAAGTGTGTACAAGGTTGTACAAGTGTGTACAAGGTTGTACAAGTGTGTACAAGGTTGTACAAGTGTGTACAAGGTTGTACAATTGCGTACAAGGTTGTACAAGTGTGTACAAGGGTTCACAAGTGTGTACAAGGGTGTACAATCGTGTACAATCGTGTACAAGCTTGTACAAGTGTGTACAAGGGTTTACAGGTTTGTACAAGGTTGTACAAGTGTGTACAAGGGTGTACAAATGTGTACAAGGATGTAAAAGTTTATACAAGTGTGTACAAGTTTGTACAAGGTTGTTTAAGTGTGTACAATGTTTTACAATTGTGTACAAGGTTGTACAAGTGTGTACAAGGTTGTACAAGTGTGTACAAGGATGTACAAGTGTGTACAAGGTTGTACAAGTGTGTACAAGTTTGTACAAGTGTGTACAAGTTTGTACAAGGTTGTACAAATGTGTACAAGGGTGTACAAAAGTGTACAAGGGTGCACAAGTTTGTACAAGGGTGTACAAGTGTGTACAAGGGTGTACAGGTTTGTACAAGGTTGTACAAGTGTGTACAAGCTTGAACAAGTGTGTACAAGGTTGTACAAGTGTTTACAAGGTTGTACAAGTGTGTACAAGGTTGCACAAGTGTGTACAAGGTTCCACAAGTGTGTACAAGAGTGTACAATCGTGTACAAGCTTGTACAAGTGTGTACAAGGGTGTACAGGTTTGTACAAGGTTGTACAAGTGTGTACAAGTTTTTACAATTGTGTACAAGGTTGTACAAGTGTGTACAAGGTTGTACAAGTGTGTACAAGGTTGTACAAGTGTGTACAAGCTTGTACAAGTGTGTACAAGGTTGTACAAGTGTGTACATGGTTGTTCAAGTGTGTACATGTTTGTACAAGTGTGTTTAAGTTTGTACAAGGTTGTACAAATGTGTACAAGGGTGTACAAAAGTGTACAAGGGTGCACAAGTTTGTACAAGGGTGTACAAGTGTGTACAAGCTTGTACAAGTGTGTACAATGGTGTACAGGTTTGTACTAGGTTGTACAAATGTGTACAAGGATGTACAAGTATGTACAAGAATGTACAATTTTGTACAATTGTGTACAAGTTTGTAAAAGGTTGTACAAGTGTGTACAAGGATGAACAAGTGTGTACAAGGTTGTACAAGTGTGTACAAGCTTGTACAAGTGTGTACAAGGGTGTACAAGTGTGTACAAGGTTGTACAAGTTTTTACAAGGTTGTACAAGTGTGTACAAGGTTGTACAAGTGTGTACAAGGTTGTACAAGTGTGTACAAGGTTGTACAAGGTTGTACAATTGTGTAAAAGGTTGTACAAGTGTGTACAAGGTTGTACAAGTGTGTACAAGGTTGTACAAGTGTGTACAAGGGTGTACAAGTTTGTACAAGTGTGTACAAGGTTGTACAAGTGTGTACAAGGGTGTACAAGTTTGTACAAGTGTGTACAAGTTTGTACAATTGTGTACAAGTTTGTACAAGGTTGTACAAATGTATACAAGGGTGCACAAGTGTGTACAAGGGTGTACAATCGTGTACAAGGATGTAAAAGTTTGTACAAGTGTGTACAAGTTTGTACAAGGTTGTACAAGTAAGTACAAGTTTGTACAAGAATGTACAAGTGTGTACAAGGTTTTACAATTGTGTAAAAGGTTGTACAAGTGTGTACAAGGTTGTACAAGCGTGTACAAGGTTGTACAAGTGTGTACAAGGTTGTACAAGTGTGTACAAGGTTGTACAAGTGTGTACAAGTTTGTTCAAGTGTGTACAAGTTTGTACAAGGTTTTACAAATGTGTACAAGGGTGTACAAATGTGTACAAGGGTGCACAAGTTTGTACAAGGGTGTACAAGTGTGTACAAGCTTGTACAAGTGTGTACAAGCTTGTACAAGAGTTTACAGGTTTGTACAAGGTTGTACAAGTGTGTACAAGGGTGTACAAGTATGTACAAGAATGTACAAGTTTGTACAAGTGTGTACAAGGGTGTACAAGTATGTACAAGAATGTACAAGTTTGTACAAGTGTGTACAAGGATGTACAAATGTGTACAAGATTGTAATAGTTTGTACAAGTGTGTACAAGTTTGTACAAGGTTGTACAAGGTTGTACAAGTGTGTACAAGGTTGTACAAGTGTGTACAAGGTTGTACAAGTGTGTACAAGGTTGTACAAGTGTGTACAAGGGTGCACAAGTGTGTACAAGGGTGTACAATCGTGTACAAGCTTGTACAATCGTGTACATGCTTGTTTCAAGTTTGTACAAGGGTTTACAGGTTTGTACAAGGTTGTACAAGTGTGTACAAGGGTGTACAAGTATGTACAAGAATGTACAAGTTTGTACAAGTGTGTACAAGGGTGTACAAATGTGTACAAGGATGTAAAAGTTTGTACAAGTGTGTACAAGTTTGTACAAGTGTGTACAAGTTTGTACAAGGTTGTATGTGACGTAATTTTCCTGGCGGACGACAAGAGGTAAATTACGCCACCGGTAAGAAAACGAGATCCCAGGATTCGCCCTAGTCTGGTCGCGGGGAGTTTCCCAGGAGTCGATAGTGATTCGGATAGCCTAACTTTGATAGCCCTGGTTGTCAGAGCTCGAGACGAACGTTGCGGGTTACTAAACACCCTACTCGAAATCACCACTCTAGCCTAGGGCTTGTGGGGAAATAAATAATTTTGACTTGACTCTGTGGGCAAATATCTAAATGACACACTACTAGCTAACTTAACAAATCAACAAGTAAGCTAAGTAGGCACTCCGCTTACCTACGGAGTTACGTCGTCACCCTGAAACAAACAAGGTTAGTACAAGATAGGCCTAACCTAGCCTAACTCCCACAGAGTCTGAATTTACTAAAATGATAAGAAAACAAGTTAGCCTAAGTGGTCCAGGTGAGGAACGAACAAAAAACGAAACTAAAAAAGTGAAACTGCTCCTTGAGCCAAAAACGAAAAACTAAAACTTTAACTTCCTCACGTGTTCAACTTAGACCAACTTCGACAGAACTTGTCCAGCAGAAACCTGTCTGCTGGAACAGACTTTGGTACGTCTGGGGAACTTTAAAAAAGGGGTTTTCAGAATTAAAAAAGAAAGTCCCAAGACGGATTATGAAACGTAATTGACAAATATTTTTCACCAACTGCAGTACTTTACTCAAATTGTTGGTTAAGGCGTATGACTAGGTCTGCGAATCAGGCCTAGCCTTCAAGTTCAACCAAGTTAAGTACACGAAAACTGGTCAAATAATATACAATAATCTGTAAGTTAGTTACAAAACTTACCCGATGACGAAATTATATCAAAATATTCACTACGAAACAATACGTACGAACTTAAGCTTTCAGAGCTTGCGATACGAACTTAAACTTGCACGAATTTTCGAGAGCGAACCAAAAGCGAAACAAACTTACGAAAAGCCGGGATTACGAATGACGAAAACTTCACAAAACTTCTTCTTACTTCACCTTCGTCTCAGAATCGAGACGAAAGTTAAAACGATTCCTGATTGGTCAACGAGTTACCGAAACAAAAAAAAAACTGGCAGCGAAGGCAGGCGCATGGTAGCTTTAACAGGCTTACAGCCGCGTACCGCTCAAAGGTGACCTCGCTGCTCATCTTCTCTCCCGTAGCCCGGCCTCAGATGCAGTCGAACAGCCAAACAACCAAACTGACACCAACGTCGTCTGCGGTCTTGGAATTGGAGGTTAGGTACGACGTCAGTTTAGTGTCGCGACTAGGCTTACTCAACAGCTTATGTTTAGCTGTTTAATGTTCGTGGTCTAGATCGTTATATTTTTACCCCCTACACATTTGACCCGTTACACCCCCTCCACACTTCGGAACGAAAAAAAAAGAAAAACGAGAAAAAGAAAAAAGCTGTTGAACTTTCCTGCAGATGACACATCAGTAGGATCGTGGGCAGGAAAAATTGACAGAAGCCGATGCCGGACCCCGTTGGTCCGGCTGCTCCAGGGTGTTGACGACGAAAAGTGGGCGAAATTAGTAAGGATGTAGACTGTCTGAGGCCGAGTTGCCTCAGAGGTCTGGACGAAAACGAATCGGGGCGAAGAGTAACCAAAGGTGAAGAGTAAGCGTGGGGTTTACAAAGGTAGGGTAGTACGGCAGGCTCGGAGTCTTGGAAGCGGGGCGAAGAGCTACTCACGAGGATACGTCACCCCCAGACGAGGGTTAGCTATGGCTGCTTGTCGGCAGCTTGACGTGACCGAAAGGACTGACGAACAACGGATCACCAGACGTCGCTGCGGTTGCGGGATCCTTGCAGACTAGTCACGTGCACAGAAAGGTTTCAAGTCTTTCACGTGAACGACGTGCAGTGCAGCAGTATCCTCATCACGCACCTCGTAGAGATTAGTACCTCGACGACCGACCACAATGCAGGGGCCATGATATTTTGGTGCTAATTTCCCTACGATGGCGTCAGCAGCAGAAGACAGGACGTGGAGTCTTCTCATCACCTGCGCGCCGACTTCGTGCGTCACCTCCCTGCGACGGAGGTTATAATATGTTGATTGCCTTTCGTAGGCGGCCTTGAGGTTATTGCGTGTCTGCGCGATCAGACGCTGAAAGTCCTCCAGTCGTTTGCGATGGGTCTCACTTAACGAGGGACCTTGGGGAGTTTCGGACACCTCAAACGAAAGGCCACGGACGGCACAGGGAGGCTTCAGTTCGCGTCCAAAACACAGCATCGAAGGAGTGAATCCAGTAGAGTCGTGGACAGCTGTGTTGAGGGCGTACTGAAACTCCACCAGGTGGTTGTCCCAAGACCTATGGTTGCCTTTCACGAACTGCGCAATCATAGTCTTCACCACCCGGTTCTGCCTCTCGACTGGGTTCGACTGCGGGCTGTAGGGGGCCGTTGTCTGTAGCGTGATGCCCCAATCAGCAGCCAACTCTCGAACCAGTTTACCGACGAACTGCGTGCCATTGTCCGTAATCAACACATCCGGAGCTCCATGTCGAAGTAGGATAGCCTTCAGCTTTGTCACCACATTCTTTGCGGTTGCAGACGCAATGGAGGCGAGTTCCGTCCATTTGCTGAAGGTATCCTGCACCACGAGCAGAAATCGCTGACCCCGTTGTGATCTAGGCAATGGGCCTACCAGGTCAGCAGACACTGCGTACCACGGTCCTTGGGGTTGTCGGAAGTACATTTTCCCAGCTGGTTTCGTTTGGGGTACTTTATAGGCCTGGCATTGGGCGCAAGACCGTACATAGGCCTTCACCTCACGACGCCAGTTAGGCCAAAAGTACTCCCCACCAACTCGGGCTAACGTTTTCTTCACCCCAAGATGTCCTGCTGTAGCCGTGTCGTGGTTTTCGTGCAGCACCACGGATACTTGGTCGCTTGGCACACACACCCTCCATGTCGTAGGTCGATCCTTCCTCGAGACAGCACGGTACAGCTTACCGTCGCGAAGCTGGTATCTCGAGTATCGCCCAGGGTGTTTGCTGACCAGATTGCGAAGGCGGTCATACCAAGCACTGTGGCTGCCCGGCGGGTTACCATCATTGTCCACGTCGGAAGATGGGTCGTCAGTCTCCTGCTGCGTCGGACCAGGAGCTTCGTGATCGATAACGTCACCCGCCGGATCATCACCGAGTGAAAGTTCGTCACCTTCAACCTCGGTTAGGCGTCGTAACCGCAACTGTTCCCTTGCAGCGCGTCTGGTTAAAACTCCGACCTCAAACGTAGGTTGATCGGGTTCACCGGACGAGCTGGGCACTTCAGGGACCGGCTGACGAGACAGGGCGTCGGCCACTCTGTTCGATGTCCCCTTGCGGTACCTTATCTCGAAGTCGAATTGCTGTAACTCCATTACCCACCGAGCCAGGCGCCCACTAGGCTCACTGAGCTTAAGCAGCCATTTTAGGGCGACATGGTCGGTTATCGCAATGAAGTGGTAGCCTTCGAGATAAGCCTTGAATTTCCGAACAGCCCACACGAGAGCGAGACACTCCTTCTCGGTAGTCGTGTAGTTCTGTTCGGCCTCAGAGAGTAGCCTACTGGCATACGCAACGACCACTTCTCGGTCGTTTACACTCTGAGTTAGCGCTGCTCCCAGGCCATAATTCGAGGCGTCGACCTGGAGCACGAAGGGTTGGCTGAAGTCGGGACAGGCGAGAATCGGGGCCGTCACCAAGGCGTGCTTCAGAGCTTCGAATGCCTTAGTTTGTTCGGGTCCCCAGAGCCACTTGGCGTTCTTCTTCAGCAAACCTCGAAGTGGAATGGTTACTGAAGCGAACTTCTCGACGAATCGCCGATACCACGACGCAAGGCCTAGGAAACTGCGAAGTCCCTTGACGTTCGTGGGTGCGGGGAAATCCTGAATGGCGCGGACCTTCTCAGGATCTGTGGCGATTCCATCTTGGCTCACGATGTGTCCCAGATACTTCAGCTCCCTACGGGCGAAGTGACACTTCTCGGGGTTTAAACGAAGGCCCGCCTCGCGTAGGCGGCGAAAAACAACCCCCAGAAGTTCCAGATGCTCCTCAAAAGACGTTGACACTACCACAAGGTCATCAAGGTACGCGAAGACCTTCGGCTCCAGCTCAGGCCCGATGACTCGATCCAGAAGGCGCTGGAAGGTGGCACCGGCAGAGTGTAGGCCAAACGGCATGACCTTGAACTGAAAAAGGCCTAGGCCTGGCACAGTGAAGGCGGTCACGGGGCGACTGTCGACGGCCAATGGCACTTGCCAGTAGCCTTGCTTCAGGTCCAAGGTACTGATAAACTTGGCCTGCCTGAGCTTCTCAAGGATTGCGTTAATCCTAGGCAGAGGATAGGCGTCCTTGATCGAGGAGTCGTTCACCCTGCGCATGTCGATGCAAAAGCGGTATTTCCCAGTCGACTTCCGGATCAACACGATCGGAGAGCTCCATGGACTCTCGGATGGTTCGATTACGTCATCCTTCAACATGGCAGCTACTTCATCGTTGATGACCGCTTGCATTGCAGGGTTACGAGGGTAGTGGCGCTGTTTGATCGGGACAGCGTTTGGTTTGAGCCGGATGACATGCTCAGTCAACGCCGTGGGTCCCGCAACAGCATCGAAGAGAGGAAGTTCTTTCTCGAGAAAATTCTTGAGATGCTGTTCTTCCTTTGACGTCAGCGGTTCCAATGTGCCCGTCGCACAAGGGAGAGTCGTGGTCGTGTCGAATGTGCCATCGTTGTTGACGTTTATACGTATGAGGTTAAGGTCTCGAATACACCTCATACCTAATACGACGTCCGTAGTGAGCCCAGGCACGAAATAGGCTCCGAGTATGAGGTTTTCACCTAAGATCTGGGCCGGGATGTGGTACTTCGTCTCAATCCGACAACGTGTACCATCAGCCATCCTCAGGTCCGCCGAAGATATCTCAGGTTTTACCCCACACTCGTCGAAGTGACGAACAACCTCATCCCCGACGAGGTTTACAACTGCTCCGGTATCCAACAGAGCTTGGAATCTCTTTCCCAGGAGCAAGGTGTCGATAAAAGGTCGGATGTCGGTTGACTCAGATGATTTCCCAGCCGACACGTACGAGGTGCTCACGTAATTGAGCTTGGTAGAGGTCATAGATGGCTGCGCTGCGGGCTCAAGGGACTTCACGATGCCTGAACCCGATTCAGTGAAGGCCGTTATGTACTGGAGCCATGAGCTCCATTCTTCGGAGGTAGTGCGGCCACGGGACGTGGGCTCAGGCGACCTCCGGCGGCCTGAGTCCGTCTGGCGTTTCCCGCGCGACAACCACAGCTCGTAGTGGCCACTCCTACTTGTTTGCAGTAGTAACACCGCAACACCTTCGGCTGATCGCAATCTCGGAAGACATGTCCCCGTGCATCACAATTCCAGCAGACTGGAGGGTTGCGGTTACTCGACGATCTGGATGGGCTCGTAGACGGTAGGCCCCGGTTTCTATTGTTAGGAACGGTGGCTGTCGTATGCTTTGGCTGGTTACCCCCACTCCTTGCAGGGTAATCACCAGTGCGGCCGGTCTTTGGCGAGGTAGGTTGCGGTTTACGGTCAGGCTCAGAATAGTCCATCACCGCAACATCGACGAAACGGTCCATTCGACGCCTGGGCGTGTAGGCAGTCTCAGGCACCAATGCTTGAGCGACCGGAGGGGGAGGGCGGAACAGCTTACGCTCCCGTAGCAGCTCCTCGTATTCGTCGGCTCGCTCGATGAGGTCGGGTAGCGTGACAAAGTCATGACGTCGTATCATGAACTTGTATTCCGGCCTCATGTTCAAGTACACCAGGTCGATAGTTTCCTGGTTAGAGAAAGTGCCGCTCCGTCGGATCAGGGTTGTCAGGGCAATCACAAAATCTTTAAATGCCTCTGTTTCACCCTGAGTGCGCTTCCGTATCTCGTCATCCAAGTGGCGATGATAGCCAGCAGGGAAGAACTGGACCTCGAATGCCCGCCTAAAGTCGAGGAAGGAACGCCACATCATTTTGTTGTTCCTGTACCAGAGGAGAGCTTGGCCATGTAGAAGCGAAGGCAAAGCCTTCAAAACGTCCTCTGGCGACAGAGAGTAGGCCCCGCGCAGCTCCTCTAGACGCTCCAGAAACGAAACCGCATCTCGTCTGCCGTCGAAGCGCAAGTTCCACTTCCGGACCTTGTCACAGAGGGCGGACGACGTTTTAGCAACGTCATCAGGTCGGTCATCACTCCGTAGGACATACGAAGACCGGACACCTCCATATCCATCCCTTGGCCGAGACGGGACTGTGTATCGGGAGGTTAGCGGGTCGATCCCGTGGACTGGAAGCTCGGCGTAGTCCTCCTCACGTCGTGAGCCCCGCTGTTCGAGGTTCAACACCTCGGCTAACGTGTGCTCTAGGCTGCGCATGTCAGCATTGGGCGATAGGCCGAGCATCTGCCGCATGCGGTCCAAAGTGTGACGTACCGGATCGGCATCAGAATTTTCCGGGAGCGAAGACCTCGGAGCGAAGTCGAAAGCATGTCGAGCGTCAGTCAAGTTCTCCAGTCCTGCGAGTGAGGGTTCATGTGATGCCGAGGTGACCGCAGCAGGTGGGCTCTGACGCTGGAACGTAGCAGGGGGTAGGCCTACGAGTCCATAGGTACCGGGTGGTCTCCACGCAGTAGGCTGAGGCATTGACCCCGTTCGGTAGTCGAAAGGCGATGGGCGTGGAGTAGGCTCCTGCATCGAACTCCGGGCCTGGTTATCTAACACCTGGCCAGTCGTAAACACCTCCTCCTGGGAGGTTGGAGAAGACGGTGCACCAGCGTTGCTTCGCCAGTACGTGCAGAGACGTTTGCGCATTTCTGCCAGTGTACCATGTGATGGCAATTGGTGTCGCGCCATCTCCACCATCAACTGTTGCTTTGACAGCTCATGTATCCAGCCGACACGTGGATCATCCGTTGGGTAGAGCGGAGCAGTATAGCCGGTCGAGGTCACCGGTCGTGTGTACACCGTTGACGTAGTAGTAACTGTTGATGCACACGAGCAGGTAGGGATAACCGATGACGTAGTCACCACGGCCCCAGCCATGGTTAGAACTCCTGGCGTCGTTGTCAAAATTTCAGGGAGTGAGTTAGGCATAGCTGCAAAGTATTAGTGCACAACAAGACAAACAAATTGCAAAAATAGTTTAAAAGGCTGAAATTGATTAACAATTATGAAAATCCACAATAGGCCTATTTAAATTCAGGCCTAACGTTAAACAGCACTAAATAAGTCCAAACAAGACAACTTTAAAAAAAAAAAATTTTTTTTTTTTTTTTATTATAGCCTAAGTCCCAACTAGGTACTCAAAACCCAGAAAATTTGTTAAAATAGGACCAAGTCCAAACTGCTCCAAAATCCAATAATAAAAAGGCTAAAATGCAATAGGCTACTATAAAGTAAACGTTTTACCTAAAATAAATAGGCTATCACACAAATAGGCTAAAATATTTAACGCTAAACACCAATAGGCTTAGGCTAGCAATAGGCTACAACGACGAAACTAGAAAATATGTAGGCCTAAGCCACCTACTAAACTAGAAATGCTAGGCTAGAACGGTAACGTAGAATAAAAAATAACAGTAGGCCTAGGCAAACACTTGATAGGCTAGAGCGGTTAACGTAGGCTAAAATCTTACAACTCGACGTCAGCTGCTACCGCGATCTTAGCTTGAGCTCACCAAGTACTATCAGACTATCCAATCACTGGTCCCTGTTCGGGCGCCATTTATGTGACGTAATTTTCCTGGCGGACGACAAGAGGTAAATTACGCCACCGGTAAGAAAACGAGATCCCAGGATTCGCCCTAGTCTGGTCGCGGGGAGTTTCCCAGGAGTCGATAGTGATTCGGATAGCCTAACTTTGATAGCCCTGGTTGTCAGAGCTCGAGACGAACGTTGCGGGTTACTAAACACCCTACTCGAAATCACCACTCTAGCCTAGGGCTTGTGGGGAAATAAATAATTTTGACTTGACTCTGTGGGCAAATATCTAAATGACACACTACTAGCTAACTTAACAAATCAACAAGTAAGCTAAGTAGGCACTCCGCTTACCTACGGAGTTACGTCGTCACCCTGAAACAAACAAGGTTAGTACAAGATAGGCCTAACCTAGCCTAACTCCCACAGAGTCTGAATTTACTAAAATGATAAGAAAACAAGTTAGCCTAAGTGGTCCAGGTGAGGAACGAACAAAAAACGAAACTAAAAAAGTGAAACTGCTCCTTGAGCCAAAAACGAAAAACTAAAACTTTAACTTCCTCACGTGTTCAACTTAGACCAACTTCGACAGAACTTGTCCAGCAGAAACCTGTCTGCTGGAACAGACTTTGGTACGTCTGGGGAACTTTAAAAAAGGGGTTTTCAGAATTAAAAAAGAAAGTCCCAAGACGGATTATGAAACGTAATTGAAAATATATTTCACCAACTGCAGTACTTTACTCAAATTGTTGGTTAAGGCGTATGACTAGGTCTGCGAATCAGGCCTAGCCTTCAAGTTCAACCAAGTTAAGTACACGAAAACTGGTCAAATAATATACAATAATCTGTAAGTTAGTTACAAAACTTACCCGATGACGAAATTATATCAAAATATTCACTACGAAACAATACGTACGAACTTAAGCTTTCAGAGCTTGCGATACGAACTTAAACTTGCACGAATTTTCGAGAGCGAACCAAAAGCGAAACAAACTTACGAAAAGCCGGGATTACGAATGACGAAAACTTCACAAAACTTCTTCTTACTTCACCTTCGTCTCAGAATCGAGACGAAAGTTAAAACGATTCCTGATTGGTCAACGAGTTACCGAAACAAAAAAAAAACTGGCAGCGAAGGCAGGCGCATGGTAGCTTTAACAGGCTTACAGCCGCGTACCGCTCAAAGGTGACCTCGCTGCTCATCTTCTCTCCCGTAGCCCGGCCTCAGATGCAGTCGAACAGCCAAACAACCAAACTGACACCAACGTCGTCTGCGGTCTTGGAATTGGAGGTTAGGTACGACGTCAGTTTAGTGTCGCGACTAGGCTTACTCAACAGCTTATGTTTAGCTGTTTAATGTTCGTGGTCTAGATCGTTATATTTTTACCCCCTACACATTTGACCCGTTACATGTACAAGGTTGTACAAGTGTGTACAAGGTTGTACAAGTGTGTACAAGGTTGTACAAGTGTGTACAAGGTTGTACAAGTGTGTACAAGGTTGTACAAGTGTGTACAAGTTTGTACAAGTGTGTACAAGTTTATACAAGGTTGTACAAATGTGTACAAGGATGTACAAAAGTGTACAAGGGTGCACAAGTTTGTACAAGGGTGTACAAGTGTGTACAAGGGTGTACAGGTTTGTACAAGGTTGTACAAGTGTTTACAAGGTTGTACAAGTGTGTATAAGGTTGCACAAGTGTGTACAAGAGTGTACAATCGTGTACAAGCTTGTACAAGTGTGTACAAGGGTGTACAGGTTTGTACAAGGTTGTACAAGTGTGTACAAGGTTTTACAATTGTGTACAAGGTTGTACAAGTGTGTACAAGGTTGTACAAGTGTGTACAAGTTTGTACAAGTGTGTACAAGCTTGTACAAGTGTGTACAAGGTTGTACAAGTGTGTACATGGTTGTTCAAGTGTGTACATGTTTGTACAAGTGTGTTTAAGTTTCTACAAGGTTGTACAAATGTGTACAAGGGTGTACAAAAGTGTACAAGGGTGCACAAGTTTTTACAAGGGTGTACAAGTGTGTACAAGCTTGTACAAGTGTGTACAAGGGTGTACAGGTTTGTACAAGGTTGTACAAATGTGTACAAGGATGTACAAGTATGTACAAGAATGTACAATTTTGTACAAGTGTGTACAAGTTTGTAAAAGGTTGTACAAGTGTGTACAAGGGTGAACAAGTGTGTACAAGGTTGTACAAGTGTGTACAAGCTTGTACAAGTGTGTACAAGGGTGTACAAGTGTGTACAAGGTAGTACAAGTTTTTACAAGGTTGTACAAGTGTGTACAAGGTTGTACAAGTGTGTACAAGGTTGTACAAGTGTGTACAAGGGTGCACAAGTTTGTACAAGGGTGTACAAGTGTGTACAAGCTTGTACAAGTGTGTACAAGCTTGTACAAGTGTGTACAAGTTTGTAAAAGGTTGTACAAGTGTTTACAAGGGTGTACAAGTATGTACAAGAATGTTCAAGTTTGTACAAGTGTGTACAAGTTTGTAAAAGGTTGTACAAGTGTGTACAAGGGTGTACAAGTGTGTACAAGGGTGCACAAGTGTGTACAAGGGTGTACAATCGTGTACAAGCTTGTACAAGTGTGTACAAGGGTGTACAGGTTTGTACAAGGTTGTACAAGTGTGTACAAGGGTGTACAAATGTGTACAAGGATGTAAAAGTTTGTACAAGTGTGTCCAAGTTTGTACAAGGTTGTACAAGTGGGTACAAGTTTGTACAAGAATGTACAAGTGTGTACAAGGTTTTACAATTGTGTAAAAGGTTGTACAAGTGTGTACAAGGTTGTACAAGTGTGTACAAGGTTGTACAAGTGTGTACAAGGTTGTACAAGTGTGTACAAGCTTGTACAAGTGTGTACAAGGTTGTACAAGTGTGTACAAGGTTGTACAAGTGTGTACAAGGTTGTACAAGTGTGTACAAGTTTGTTCAAGTGTGTACAAGTTTGTACAATGTTGTACAAATTATGTACAAGGGTGTACAAAAGTGTACAAGGGTGCACAAGTTTGTACAAGGGTGTACAAGTGTGTACAAGTTTGTACAAGTGTGTACAAGCTTGTACAAGGGTTTACAGGTTTGTACAAGGTTGTACAAGTGTGTACAAGGGTGTACAAGTATGTACAAGAATGTACAAGTTTGTACAAGTGTGTACAAGGGTGTACAAGTATGTACAAGAATGTACAAGTTTGTACAAGTGTGTACAAGGGTGTACAAATGTGTACAAGGATGTAAAAGTTTGTACAAGTGTGTACAAGTTTGTAGTAGGTTGTACAAGGTTGTACAAGTGTGTACAAGGTTGTACAAGTGTGTACAAGGTTGTACAAGTGTGTACAAGGTTGTACAAGTGTGTACAAGGTTGTACAAGTGTGTACAAGGTTGTACAAGTGTGTACAAGGTTGTACAAGTGTGTACAAGGTTGTACAAGTGTGTACAAGGGTTCACAAGTGTGTACAAGGGTGTACAATCGTGTACAAGCTTGTACAATCGTGTACAAGCTTGTACAAGTGTGTACAAGGGTTTACAGGTTTGTACAAGGTTGTACAAGTGTGTACAAGGGTGTACAAATGTGTACAAGGATGTAAAAGTTTATACAAGTGTGTACAAGTTTGTACAAGGTTGTTTAAGTGTGTACAATGTTTTACAATTGTGTACAAGGTTGTACAAGTGTGTACAAGGTTGTACAAGTGTGTACAAGGATGTACAAGTGTGTACAAGGTTGTACAAGTGTGTACAAGTTTGTACAAGTGTGTACAAGTTTGTACAAGGTTGTACAAATGTGTACAAGGGTGTACAAAAGTGTACAAGGGTGCACAAGTTTGTACAAGGGTGTACAAGTGTGTACAAGGGTGTACAGGTTTGTACAAGGTTGTACAAGTGTGTACAAGCTTGAACAAGTGTGTACAAGGTTGTACAAGTGTTTACAAGGTTGTACAAGTGTGTAAAAGGTTGCACAAGTGTGTACAAGGTTGCACAAGTGTGTACAAGAGTGTACAATCGTGTACAAGCTTGTACAAGTGTGTACAAGGGTGTACAGGTTTTTACAAGGTTGTACAAGTGTGTACAAGGTTTTACAATTGTGTACAAGGTTGTACAAGTGTGTACAAGGTTGTACAAGTGTGTACAAGGTTGTACAAGTGTGTACAAGCTTGTACAAGTGTGTACAAGCTTGTACAAGTGTGTACAAGGTTGTTCAAGTGTGTACATGGTTGTTCAAGTGTGTACATGTTTGTACAAGTGTGTTTAAGTTTGTACAAGGTTTTACAAATGTGTACAAGGGTGTACAAAAGTGTACAAGGGTGCACAAGTTTGTACAAGGGTGTACAAGTGTGTACAAGCTTGTACAAGTGTGTACAATGGTGTACAGGTTTGTACTACGTTGTACAAATGTGTACAAGGATGTACAAGTATGTACAAGAATGTACAATTTTGTACAAGTGTGTACTAGTTTGTAAAAGGTTGTACAAGTGTGTACAAGGGTGAACAAGTGTGTACAAGGTTGTACAAGTGTGTACAAGCTTGTACAAGTGTGTACAAGCTTGTACAAGTGTGTACAAGCTTGTACAAGTGTGTACAAGGGTGTACAAGTGTGTACAAGGTTGTACAAGTTTTTACAAGGTTGTACAAGTGTGTACAAGGTTGTACAAGTGTGTACAAGGTTGTACAAGTGTGTACAAGTTTGTACAAGGTTGTACAAGGTTGTACAAGTGTGTACAAGGTTGTACAAGTGTGTACAAGGTTGTACAAGTGTGTACAAGGTTGTACAAGTGTGTACAAGGTTGTACAAGTGTGTACAAGTTTGTACAAGTGTGTACAAGTTTATACAAGGTTGTACAAATGTGTACAAGGATGTACAAAAGTGTACAAGGGTGCACAAGTTTGTACAAGGGTGTACAAGTGTGTACAAGGGTGTACAGGTTTGTACAAGGTTGTACAAGTGTTTACAAGGTTGTACAAGTGTGTATAAGGTTGCACAAGTGTGTACAAGAGTGTACAATCGTGTACAAGCTTGTACAAGTGTGTACAAGGGTGTACAGGTTTGTACAAGGTTGTACAAGTGTGTACAAGGTTTTACAATTGTGTACAAGGTTGTACAAGTGTGTACAAGGTTGTACAAGTGTGTACAAGTTTGTACAAGTGTGTACAAGCTTGTACAAGTGTGTACAAGGTTGTACAAGTGTGTACATGGTTGTTCAAGTGTGTACATGTTTGTACAAGTGTGTTTAAGTTTCTACAAGGTTGTACAAATGTGTACAAGGGTGTACAAAAGTGTACAAGGGTGCACAAGTTTTTACAAGGGTGTACAAGTGTGTACAAGCTTGTACAAGTGTGTACAAGGGTGTACAGGTTTGTACAAGGTTGTACAAATGTGTACAAGGATGTACAAGTATGTACAAGAATGTACAATTTTGTACAAGTGTGTACAAGTTTGTAAAAGGTTGTACAAGTGTGTACAAGGGTGAACAAGTGTGTACAAGGTTGTACAAGTGTGTACAAGCTTGTACAAGTGTGTACAAGGGTGTACAAGTGTGTACAAGGTAGTACAAGTTTTTACAAGGTTGTACAAGTGTGTACAAGGTTGTACAAGTGTGTACAAGGTTGTACAAGTGTGTACAAGGGTGCACAAGTTTGTACAAGGGTGTACAAGTGTGTACAAGCTTGTACAAGTGTGTACAAGCTTGTACAAGTGTGTACAAGTTTGTAAAAGGTTGTACAAGTGTTTACAAGGGTGTACAAGTATGTACAAGAATGTTCAAGTTTGTACAAGTGTGTACAAGTTTGTAAAAGGTTGTACAAGTGTGTACAAGGGTGTACAAGTGTGTACAAGGGTGCACAAGTGTGTACAAGGGTGTACAATCGTGTACAAGCTTGTACAAGTGTGTACAAGGGTGTACAGGTTTGTACAAGGTTGTACAAGTGTGTACAAGGGTGTACAAATGTGTACAAGGATGTAAAAGTTTGTACAAGTGTGTCCAAGTTTGTACAAGGTTGTACAAGTGGGTACAAGTTTGTACAAGAATGTACAAGTGTGTACAAGGTTTTACAATTGTGTAAAAGGTTGTACAAGTGTGTACAAGGTTGTACAAGTGTGTACAAGGTTGTACAAGTGTGTACAAGGTTGTACAAGTGTGTACAAGCTTGTACAAGTGTGTACAAGGTTGTACAAGTGTGTACAAGGTTGTACATGTGTGTACAAGGTTGTACAAGTGTGTACAAGTTTGTTCAAGTGTGTACAAGTTTGTACAAGGTTGTACAAATTATGTACAAGGGTGTACAAAAGTGTACAAGGGTGCACAAGTTTGTACAAGGGTGTACAAGTGTGTACAAGTTTGTACAAGTGTGTACAAGCTTGTACAAGGGTTTACAGGTTTGTACAAGGTTGTACAAGTGTGTACAAGGGTGTACAAGTATGTACAAGAATGTACAAGTTTGTACAAGTGTGTACAAGGGTGTACAAGTATGTACAAGAATGTACAAGTTTGTACAAGTGTGTACAAGGGTGTACAAATGTGTACAAGGATGTAAAAGTTTGTACAAGTGTGTACAAGTTTGTAGTAGGTTGTACAAGGTTGTACAAGTGTGTACAAGGTTGTACAAGTGTGTACAAGGTTGTACAAGTGTGTACAAGGTTGTACAAGTGTGTACAAGGTTGTACAAGTGTGTACAAGGTTGTACAAGTGTGTACAAGGTTGTACAAGTGTGTACAAGGGTTCACAAGTGTGTACAAGGGTGTACAATCGTGTACAAGCTTGTACAATCGTGTACAAGCTTGTACAAGTGTGTACAAGGGTTTACAGGTTTGTACAAGGTTGTACAAGTGTGTACAAGGGTGTACAAATGTGTACAAGGATGTAAAAGTTTATACAAGTGTGTACAAGTTTGTACAAGGTTGTTTAAGTGTGTACAATGTTTTACAATTGTGTACAAGGTTGTACAAGTGTGTACAAGGTTGTACAAGTGTGTACAAGGTTGTACAAGTGTGTACAAGGATGTACAAGTGTGTACAAGGTTGTACAAGTGTGTACAAGTTTGTACAAGTGTGTACAAGTTTGTACAAGGTTGTACAAATGTGTACAAGGGTGTACAAAAGTGTACAAGGGTGCACAAGTTTGTACAAGGGTGTACAAGTGTGTACAAGGGTGTACAGGTTTGTACAAGGTTGTACAAGTGTGTACAAGCTTGAACAAGTGTGTACAAGGTTGTACAAGTGTTTACAAGGTTGTACAAGTGTGTAAAAGGTTGCACAAGTGTGTACAAGGTTGCACAAGTGTGTACAAGGGTGTACAATCGTGTACAAGCTTGTACAAGTGTGTACAAGGGTGTACAGGTTTTTACAAGGTTGTACAAGTGTGTACAAGGTTTTACAATTGTGTACAAGGTTGTACAAGTGTGTACAAGGTTGTACAAGTGTGTACAAGGTTGTACAAGTGTGTACAAGCTTGTACAAGTGTGTACAAGCTTGTACAAGTGTGTACAAGGTTGTTCAAGTGTGTACATGGTTGTTCAAGTGTGTACATGTTTGTACAAGTGTGTTTAAGTTTGTACAAGGTTGTACAAATGTGTACAAGGGTGTACAAAAGTGTACAAGGGTGCACAAGTTTGTACAAGGGTGTACAAGTGTGTACAAGCTTGTACAAGTGTGTACAATGGTGTACAGGTTTGTACTACGTTGTACAAATGTGTACAAGGATGTACAAGTATGTACAAGAATGTACAATTTTGTACAAGTGTGTACTAGTTTGTAAAAGGTTGTACAAGTGTGTACAAGGGTGAACAAGTGTGTACAAGGTTGTACAAGTGTGTACAAGCTTGTACAAGTGTGTACAAGCTTGTACAAGTGTGTACAAGGGTGTACAAGTGTGTACAAGGTTGTACAAGTTTTTACAAGGTTGTACAAGTGTGTACAAGGTTGTACAAGTGTGTACAAGGTTGTACAAGTGTGTACAAGGTTGTACAAGGTTGTACAATTGTGTACAAGGTTGTACAAGTGTGTACAAGGTTGTACAAGTGTGTACAAGGGTGTACAAGTTTGTACAAGTGTGTACAAGGTTGTACAAGTGTGTACAAGGGTGTACAAGTTTGTACAAGTGTGTACAAGTTTGTACAATTGTGTACAAGTTTGTACAAGGTTGTACAAATGTATACAAGGGTGCACAAGTGTGTACAAGGGTGTACAATCGTGTACAAGCTTGTACAAGTGTGTACAAGGGTGTACAGGTTTGTACAAGGTTGTACAAGTGTGTACAAGGGTGTACAAATGTGTACAAGGATGTAAAAGTTTGTACAAGTGTGTACAAGTTTGTACAAGGTTGTACAAGTAAGTACAAGTTTGTACAAGAATGTACAAGTGTGTACAAGGTTTTACAATTATGTAAAAGGTTGTACAAGTGTGTACAAGGTTGTACAAGCGTGTACAAGGTTGTACAAGTGTGTACAAGGTTGTACAAGTGTGTACAAGGTTGTACAAGTGTGTACAAGGTTGTACAAGTGTGTACAAGGTTGTACAAGTGTGTACAAGTTTGTTTAAGTGTGTACAAGTTTGTACAAGGTTGTACAAATGTGTACAAGGGTGTACAAAAGTGTACAAGGGTGCACAAGTTTGTACAAGGGTGTACAAGTGTGTACAAGCTTGTACAAGTGTGTACAAGCTTGTACAAGGGTTTACAGGTTTGTACAAGGTTGTACAAGTGTGTACAAGGGTGTACAAGTATGTACAAGAATGTACAAGTTTGTACAAGTGTGTACAAGGGTGTACAAGTATGTACAAGAATGTACAAGTTTGTACAAGTGTGTACAAGGATGTACAAATGTGTACAAGGATGTAAAAGTTTGTACAAGTGTGTACAAGTTTGTACAAGGTTGTACAATGTTGTACAAGTGTGTACAAGGTTTTACAAGTGTGTACAAGGTTGTACAAGTGTGTACAAGGTTGTACAAGTGTGTACAAGGTTGTACAAGTGTGTACAAGGGTGCACAAGTGTGTACAAGGGTGTACAATCGTGTACAAGCTTGTACAATCGTGTACATGCTTGTTTCAAGTTTGTACAAGGGTTTACAGGTTTGTACAAGGTTGTACAAGTGTGTACAAGGGTGTACAAGTATGTACAAGAATGTACAAGTTTGTACAAGTGTGTACAAGGGTGTACAAATGTGTACAAGGATGTAAAAGTTTGTACAAGTGTGTACAAGTTTGTACAAGGTTGTACAAGGTTGTACAAATTATGTACAAGGGTGTACAAAAGTGTACAAGGGTGCACAAGTTTGTACAAGGGTGTACAAGTGTGTACAAGTTTGTACAAGTGTGTACAAGCTTGTACAAGGGTTTACAGGTTTGTACAAGGTTGTACAAGTGTGTACAAGGGTGTACAAGTATGTACAAGAATGTACAAGTTTGTACAAGTGTGTACAAGGGTGTACAAGTATGTACAAGAATGTACAAGTTTGTACAAGTGTGTACAAGGGTGTACAAATGTGTACAAGGATGTAAAAGTTTGTACAAGTGTGTACAAGTTTGTAGTAGGTTGTACAAGGTTGTACAAGTGTGTACAAGGTTGTACAAGTGTGTACAAGGTTGTACAAGTGTGTACAAGGTTGTACAAGTGTGTACAAGGTTGTACAAGTGTGTACAAGGTTGTACAAGTGTGTACAAGGTTGTACAAGTGTGTACAAGGGTTCACAAGTGTGTACAAGGGTGTACAATCGTGTACAAGCTTGTACAATCGTGTACAAGCTTGTACAAGTGTGTACAAGGGTTTACAGGTTTGTACAAGGTTGTACAAGTGTGTACAAGGGTGTACAAATGTGTACAAGGATGTAAAAGTTTATACAAGTGTGTACAAGTTTGTACAAGGTTGTTTAAGTGTGTACAATGTTTTACAATTGTGTACAAGGTTGTACAAGTGTGTACAAGGTTGTACAAGTGTGTACAAGGATGTACAAGTGTGTACAAGGTTGTACAAGTGTGTACAAGTTTGTACAAGTGTGTACAAGTTTGTACAAGGTTGTACAAATGTGTACAAGGGTGTACAAAAGTGTACAAGGGTGCACAAGTTTGTACAAGGGTGTACAAGTGTGTACAAGGGTGTACAGGTTTGTACAAGGTTGTACAAGTGTGTACAAGCTTGAACAAGTGTGTACAAGGTTGTACAAGTGTTTACAAGGTTGTACAAGTGTGTAAAAGGTTGCACAAGTGTGTACAAGGTTGCACAAGTGTGTACAAGGGTGTACAATCGTGTACAAGCTTGTACAAGTGTGTACAAGGGTGTACAGGTTTTTACAAGGTTGTACAAGTGTGTACAAGGTTTTACAATTGTGTAGAAGGTTGTACAAGTGTGTACAAGGTTGTACAAGTGTGTACAAGGTTGTACAAGTGTGTACAAGCTTGTACAAGTGTGTACAAGCTTGTACAAGTGTGTACAAGGTTGTTCAAGTGTGTACATGGTTGTTCAAGTGTGTACATGTTTGTACAAGTGTGTTTAAGTTTGTACAAGGTTGTACAAATGTGTACAAGGGTGTACAAAAGTGTACAAGGGTGCACAAGTTTGTACAAGGGTGTACAAGTGTGTACAAGCTTGTACAAGTGTGTACAATGGTGTACAGGTTTGTACTACGTTGTACAAATGTGTACAAGGATGTACAAGTATGTACAAGAATGTACAATTTTGTACAAGTGTGTACTAGTTTGTAAAAGGTTGTACAAGTGTGTACAAGGGTGAACAAGTGTGTACAAGGTTGTACAAGTGTGTACAAGCTTGTACAAGTGTGTACAAGCTTGTACAAGTGTGTACAAGGGTGTACAAGTGTGTACTAGGTTGTACAAGTTTTTACAAGGTTGTACAAGTGTGTACAAGGTTGTACAAGTGTGTACAAGGTTGTACAAGTGTGTACAAGGTTGTACAAGGTTGTACAATTGTGTACAAGGTTGTACAAGTGTGTACAAGGTTGTACAAGTGTGTACAAGGGTGTACAAGTTTGTACAAGTGTGTACAAGGTTGTACAAGTGTGTACAAGGGTGTACAAGTTTGTACAAGTGTGTACAAGTTTGTACAATTGTGTACAAGTTTGTACAAGGTTGTACAAATGTATACAAGGGTGCACAAGTGTGTACAAGGGTGTACAATCGTGTACAAGCTTGTACAAGTGTGTACAAGGGTGTACAGGTTTGTACAAGGTTGTACAAGTGTGTACAAGGGTGTACAAATGTGTACAAGGATGTAAAAGTTTGTACAAGTGTGTACAAGTTTGTACAAGGTTGTACAAGTAAGTACAAGTTTGTACAAGAATGTACAAGTGTGTACAAGGTTTTACAATTATGTAAAAGGTTGTACAAGTGTGTACAAGGTTGTACAAGCGTGTACAAGGTTGTACAAGTGTGTACAAGGTTGTACAAGTGTGTACAAGGTTGTACAAGTGTGTACAAGGTTGTACAAGTGTGTACAAGGTTGTACAAGTGTGTACAAGTTTGTTTAAGTGTGTACAAGTTTGTACAAGGTTGTACAAATGTGTACAAGGGTGTACAAAAGTGTACAAGGGTGCACAAGTTTGTACAAGGGTGTACAAGTGTGTACAAGCTTGTACAAGTGTGTACAAGCTTGTACAAGGGTTTACAGGTTTGTACAAGGTTGTACAAGTGTGTACAAGGGTGTACAAGTATGTACAAGAATGTACAAGTTTGTACAAGTGTGTACAAGGGTGTACAAGTATGTACAAGAATGTACAAGTTTGTACAAGTGTGTACAAGGATGTACAAATGTGTACAAGGATGTAAAAGTTTGTACAAGTGTGTACAAGTTTGTACAAGGTTGTACAATGTTGTACAAGTGTGTACAAGGTTTTACAAGTGTGTACAAGGTTGTACAAGTGTGTACAAGGTTGTACAAGTGTGTACAAGGTTGTACAAGTGTGTACAAGGGTGCACAAGTGTGTACAAGGGTGTACAATCGTGTACAAGCTTGTACAATCGTGTACATGCTTGTTTCAAGTTTGTACAAGGGTTTACAGGTTTGTACAAGGTTGTACAAGTGTGTACAAGGGTGTACAAGTATGTACAAGAATGTACAAGTTTGTACAAGTGTGTACAAGGGTGTACAAATGTGTACAAGGATGTAAAAGTTTGTACAAGTGTGTACAAGTTTGTACAAGGTTGTACAAGGTTGTACAAGTGTGTACAAGGTTGTACAAGTGTGTACAAGGTTGTACAAGTGTGTACAAGTTTGTACAAGTTTGTACAAGTGTGTACAAGTTTGTACAAGGTTGTACAAATGTGTACAAGGGTGTACGAAAGTGTACAAGGGTGCACAAGTTTGTACAAGGGTGTACAAGTGTGTACAAGGGTGTACAGGTTTGTACAAGGTTGTACAAGTGTGTACAAGGTTGCACAAGTGTGTACAAGGTTCCACAAGTGTGTACAAGAGTGTACAATCGTGTACAAGCTTGTAAAAGTGTGTACAAGGGTGTACAGGTTTGTACAAGGTTGTTCAAGTGTGTACAAGTTTTTACAATTGTGTACAAGGTTGTACAAGTGTGTACAAGGTTGTACAAGTGTGTACAAGGTTGTACAAGTGTGTACAAGCTTGTACAAGTGTGTACAAGGTTGTACAAGTGTGTACATGGTTGTTCAAGTGTGTACATGTTTGTACAAGTGTGTTTAAGTTTGTACAAGGTTGTACAAATGTGTACAAGGGTGTACAAAAGTGTACAAGGGTGCACAAGTTTGTACAAGGGTGTACAAGTGTGTACAAGCTTGTACAAGTGTGTACAATGGTGTACAGGTTTGTACTAGGTTGTACAAATGTGTACAAGGATGTACAAGTATGTACAAGAATGTACAATTTTGTACAATTGTGTACAAGTTTGTAAAAGGTTGTACAAGTGTGTACAAGGATGAACAAGTGTGTACAAGGTTGTACAAGTGTGTACAAGCTTGTACAAGTGTGTACAAGGGTGTACAAGTGTGTACAAGGTTGTACAAGTTTTTACAAGGTTGTACAAGTGTGTACAAGGTTGTACAAGTGTGTACAAGGTTGTACAAGTGTGTACAAGGTTGTACAAGGTTGTACAATTGTGTACAAGGTTGTACAAGTGTGTACAAGGTTGTACAAGTGTGTACAAGGTTGTACAAGTGTGTACAAGGGTGTACAAGTTTGTACAAGTGTGTACAAGGTTGTACAAGTGTGTACAAGGGTGTACAAGTTTGTACAAGTGTGTACAAGTTTGTACAATTGTGTACAAGTTTGTACAAGGTTGTACAAATGTATACAAGGGTGCACAAGTGTGTACAAGGGTGTACAATCGTGTACAAGGATGTAAAAGTTTGTACAAGTGTGTACAAGTTTGTACAAGGTTGTACAAGTAAGTACAAGTTTGTACAAGAATGTACAAGTGTGTACAAGGTTTTACAATTGTGTAAAAGGTTGTACAAGTGTGTACAAGGTTGTACAAGCGTGTACAAGGTTGTACAAGTGTGTACAAGGTTGTACAAGTGTGTACAAGGTTGTACAAGTGTGTACAAGTTTGTTCAAGTGTGTACAAGTTTGTACAAGGTTGTACAAATGTGTACAAGGGTGTACAAATGTGTACAAGGGTGCACAAGTTTGTACAAGGGTGTACAAGTGTGTACAAGCATGTACAAGTGTGTACAAGCTTGTACAAGGGTTTACAGGTTTGTACAAGGTTGTACAAGTGTGTACAAGGGTGTACAAGTATGTACAAGAATGTACAAGTTTGTACAAGTGTGTACAAGGGTGTACAAGTATGTACAAGAATGTACAAGTTTGTACAAGTGTGTACAAGGATGTACAAATGTGTACAAGATTGTAAAAGTTTGTACAAGTGTGTACAAGTTTGTACAAGGTTGTACAAGGTTGTACAAGTGTGTACAAGGTTGTACAAGTGTGTACAAGGTTGTACAAGTGTGTACAAGGTTGTATAAGTGTGTACAAGGTTGTACAAGTGTGTACAAGGGTGCACAAGTGTGTACAAGGGTGTACAATCGTGTACAAGCTTGTACAATCGTGTACATGCTTGTTTCAAGTTTGTACAAGGGTTTACAGGTTTGTACAAGGTTGTACAAGTGTGTACAAGGGTGTACAAGTATGTACAAGAATGTACAAGTTTGTACAAGTGTGTACAAGGGTGTACAAATGTGTACAAGGATGTAAAAGTTTGTACAAGTGTGTACAAGTTTGTACAAGTGTGTACAAGTTTGTACAAGGTTGTACAAGGTTGTACAAGTGTGTACAAGGTTGTACAAGTGTGTACAAGGTTGTACAAGTGTGTACAAGTTTGTACAAGTGTGTACAAGTTTATACAAGGTTGTACAAATGTGTACAAGGATGTACAAAAGTGTACAAGGGTGCACAAGTTTGTACAAGGGTGTACAAGTGTGTACAAGGGTGTACAGGTTTGTACAAGGTTGTACAAGTGTTTACAAGGTTGTACAAGTGTGTATAAGGTTGCACAAGTGTGTACAAGAGTGTACAATCGTGTACAAGCTTGTACAAGTGTGTACAAGGGTGTACAGGTTTGTACAAGGTTGTACAAGTGTGTACAAGGTTTTACAATTGTGTACAAGGTTGTACAAGTGTGTACAAGGTTGTACAAGTGTGTACAAGTTTGTACAAGTGTGTACAAGCTTGTACAAGTGTGTACAAGGTTGTACAAGTGTGTACATGGTTGTTCAAGTGTGTACATGTTTGTACAAGTGTGTTTAAGTTTCTACAAGGTTGTACAAATGTGTACAAGGGTGTACAAAAGTGTACAAGGGTGCACAAGTTTTTACAAGGGTGTACAAGTGTGTACAAGCTTGTACAAGTGTGTACAAGGGTGTACAGGTTTGTACAAGGTTGTACAAATGTGTACAAGGATGTACAAGTATGTACAAGAATGTACAATTTTGTACAAGTGTGTACAAGTTTGTAAAAGGTTGTACAAGTGTGTACAAGGGTGAACAAGTGTGTACAAGGTTGTACAAGTGTGTACAAGCTTGTACAAGTGTGTACAAGGGTGTACAAGTGTGTACAAGGTTGTACAAGTTTTTACAAGGTTGTACAAGTGTGTACAAGGTTGTACAAGTGTGTACAAGGTTGTACAAGTGTGTACAAGGGTGCACAAGTTTGTACAAGGGTGTACAAGTGTGTACAAGCTTGTACAAGTGTGTACAAGCTTGTACAAGTGTGTACAAGCTTGTACAAGTGTGTACAAGTGTGTACAAGTTTGTACAAGGTTGTACAAGTGTTTACAAGGGTGTACAAGTATGTACAAGAATGTTCAAGTTTGTACAAGTGTGTACAAGTTTGTAAAAGTTTGTACAAGTGTGTACAAGGGTGTACAAGTGTGTACAAGGGTGCACAAGTGTGTACAAGGGTGTACAATCGTGTACAAGCTTGTACAAGTGTGTACAAGGGTGTACAGGTTTGTACAAGGTTGTACAAGTGTGTACAAGGGTGTACAAATGTGTACAAGGATGTAAAAGTTTGTACAAGTGTGTACAAGTTTGTACAAGGTTGTACAAGTAAGTACAAGTTTGTACAAGAATGTACAAGTGTGTACAAGGTTTTACAATTGTGTAAAAGGTTGTACAAGTGTGTACAAGGTTGTACAAGTGTGTACAAGGTTGTACAAGTGTGTACAAGCTTGTACAAGTGTGTACAAGGTTGTACAAGTGTGTACAAGGTTGTACAAGTGTGTACAAGGTTGTACAAGTGTGTACAAGTTTGTTCAAGTGTGTACAAGTTTGTACAAGGTTGTACAAATTATGTACAAGGGTGTACAAAAGTGTACAAGGGTGCACAAGTTTGTACAAGGGTGTACAAGTGTGTACAAGTTTGTACAAGTGTGTACAAGCTTGTACAAGGGTTTACAGGTTTGTACAAGGTTGTACAAGTGTGTACAAGGGTGTACAAGTATGTACAAGAATGTACAAGTTTGTACAAGTGTGTACAAGGGTGTACAAGTATGTACAAGAATGTACAAGTTTGTACAAGTGTGTACAAGGGTGTACAAATGTGTACAAGGATGTAAAAGTTTGTACAAGTGTGTACAAGTTTGTAGTAGGTTGTACAAGGTTGTACAAGTGTGTACAAGGTTGTACAAGTGTGTACAAGGTTGTACAAGTGTGTACAAGGTTGTACAAGTGTGTACAAGGTTGTACAAGTGTGTACAAGGTTGTACAAGTGTGTACAAGGGTTCACAAGTGTGTACAAGGGTGTACAATCGTGTACAAGCTTGTACAATCGTGTACAAGCTTGTACAAGTGTGTACAAGGGTTTACAGGTTTGTACAAGGTTGTACAAGTGTGTACAAGGGTGTACAAATGTGTACAAGGATGTAAAAGTTTATACAAGTGTGTACAAGTTTATATAAGGTTGTTTAAGTGTGTACAATGTTTTACAATTGTGTACAAGGTTGTACAAGTGTGTACAAGGTTGTACAAGTGTGTACAAGGATGTACAAGTGTGTACAAGGTTGTACAAGTGTGTACAAGTTTGTACAAGTGTGTACAAGTTTGTACAAGGTTGTACAAATGTGTACAAGGGTGTACAAAAGTGTACAAGGGTGCACAAGTTTGTACAAGGGTGTACAAGTGTGTACAAGGGTGTACAGGTTTGTACAAGGTTGTACAAGTGTGTACAAGCTTGAACAAGTGTGTACAAGGTTGTACAAGTGTTTACAAGGTTGTACAAGTGTGTACAAGGTTGCACAAGTGTGTACAAGGTTGCACAAGTGTGTACAAGAGTGTACAATCGTGTACAAGCTTGTACAAGTGTGTACAAGGGTGTACAGGTTTGTACAAGGTTGTACAAGTGTGTACAAGGTTTTACAATTGTGTACAAGGTTGTACAAGTGTGTACAAGGTTGTACAAGTGTGTACAAGGTTGTACAAGTGTGTACAAGCTTGTACAAGTGTGTACAAGGTTGTACAAGTGTGTACATGGTTGTTCAAGTGTGTACATGTTTGTACAAGTGTGTTTAAGTTTGTACAAGGTTGTACAAATGTGTACAAGGGTGTACAAAAGTGTACAAGGGTGCACAAGTTTGTACAAGGGTGTACAATTGTGTACAAGCTTGTACAAGTGTGTACAATGGTGTACAGGTTTGTACTACGTTGTACAAATGTGTACAAGGATGTACAAGTATGTACAAGAATGTACAATTTTGTACAAGTGTGTACTAGTTTGTAAAAGGTTGTACAAGTGTGTACAAGGGTGAACAAGTGTGTACAAGGTTGTACAAGTGTGTACAAGCTTGTACAAGTGTGTACAAGCTTGTACAAGTGTGTACAAGGGTGTACAAGTGTGTACAAGGTTGTACAAGAATGTACAAGTTTGTACAAGTGTGTACAAGGGTGTACAAGTATGTACAAGAATGTACAAGTTTGTACAAGTGTGTACAAGGGTGTACAAATGTGTACAAGGATGTAAAAGTTTGTACAAGTGTGTACAAGTTTGTAGTAGGTTGTACAAGGTTGTACAAGTGTGTACAAGGTTGTACAAGTGTGTACAAGGTTGTACAAGTGTGTACAAGGTTGTACAAGTGTGTACAAGGTTGTACAAGTGTGTACAAGGTTGTACAAGTGTGTACAAGGTTGTACAAGTGTGTACAAGGGTGTACAAGTATGTACAAGAATGTACAAGTTTGTACAAGTGTGTACAAGGGTGTACAAATGTGTACAAGGATGTAAAAGTTTGTACAAGTGTGTACAAGTTTGTAGTAGGTTGTACAAGGTTGTACAAGTGTGTACAAGGTTGTACAAGTGTGTACAAGGTTGTACAAGTGTGTACAAGGTTGTACAAGTGTGTACAAGGTTGTACAAGTGTGTACAAGGTTGTACAAGTGTGTACAAGGTTGTACAAGTGTGTACAAGGTTGTACAAGTGTGTACAAGGTTGTACAAGTGTGTACAAGGGTTCACAAGTGTGTACAAGGGTGTACAATCGTGTACAAGCTTGTACAATCGTGTACAAGCTTGTACAAGTGTGTACAAGGGTTTACAGGTTTGTACAAGGTTGTACAAGTGTGTACAAGGGTGTACAAATGTGTACAAGGATGTAAAAGTTTATACAAGTGTGTACAAGTTTGTACAAGGTTGTTTAAGTGTGTACAATGTTTTACAATTGTGTACAAGGTTGTACAAGTGTGTACAAGGTTGTACAAGTGTGTACAAGGATGTACAAGAGTGTACAAGGTTGTACAAGTGTGTACAAGTTTGTACAAGTGTGTACAAGTTTGTACAAGGTTGTACAAATGTGTACAAGGGTGTACAAAAGTGTACAAGGGTGCACAAGTTTGTACAAGGGTGTACAAGTGTGTACAAGGGTGTACAGGTTTGTACAAGGTTGTACAAGTGTGTACAAGCTTGAACAAGTGTGTACAAGGTTGTACAAGTGTTTACAAGGTTGTACAAGTGTGTACAAGGTTGCACAAGTGTGTACAAGGTTGCACAAGTGTGTACAAGAGTGTACAATCGTGTACAAGCTTGTACAAGTGTGTACAAGGGTGTACAGGTTTGTACAAGGTTGTACAAGTGTGTACAAGGTTTTACAATTGTGTACAAGGTTGTACAAGTGTGTACAAGGTTGTACAAGTGTGTACAAGGTTGTACAAGTGTGTACAAGCTTGTACAAGTGTGTACAAGGTTGTACAAGTGTGTACATGGTTGTTCAAGTGTGTACATGTTTGTACAAGTGTGTTTAAGTTTGTACAAGGTTGTACAAATGTGTACAAGGGTGTACAAAAGTGTACAAGGGTGCACAAGTTTGTACAAGGGTGTACAATTGTGTACAAGCTTGTACAAGTGTGTACAATGGTGTACAGGTTTGTACTACGTTGTACAAATGTGTACAAGGATGTACAAGTATGTACAAGAATGTACAATTTTGTACAAGTGTGTACTAGTTTGTAAAAGGTTGTACAAGTGTGTACAAGGGTGAACAAGTGTGTACAAGGTTGTACAAGTGTGTACAAGCTTGTACAAGTGTGTACAAGCTTGTACAAGTGTGTACAAGGGTGTACAAGTGTGTACAAGGTTGTACAAGTTTTTACAAGGTTGTACAAGTGTGTACAAGGTTGTACAAGTGTGTACAAGGTTGTACAAGTGTGTACAAGGTTGTACAAGGTTGTACAATTGTGTACAAGGTTGTACAAGTGTGTACAAGGGTGTACAAGTTTGTACAAGTGTGTACAAGGTTGTACAAGTGTGTACAAGGGTGTACAAGTTTGTACAAGTGTGTACAAGTTTGTACAATTGTGTACAAGTTTGTACAAGGTTGTACAAATGTATACAAGGGTGCACAAGTGTGTACAAGGGTGTACAATCGTGTACAAGCTTGTACAAGTGTGTACAAGGGTGTACAGGTTTGTACAAGGTTGTACAAGTGTGTACAAGGGTGTACAAATGTGTACAAGGATGTAAAAGTTTGTACAAGTGTGTACAAGTTTGTACAAGGTTGTACAAGTAAGTACAAGTTTGTACAAGAATGTACAAGTGTGTACAAGGTTTTACAATTGTGTAAAAGGTTGTACAAGTGTGTACAAGGTTGTACAATCGTGTACAAGCTTGTACAAGTGTGTACAAGGGTGTACAGGTTTGTACAAGGTTGTACAAGTGTGTACAAGGTTTTACAATTGTGTACAAGGTTGTACAAGTGTGTACAAGGTTGTACAAGTGTGTACAAGGTTGTACAAGTGTGTACAAGCTTGTACAAGTGTGTACAAGGTTGTACAAGTGTGTACATGGTTGTTCAAGTGTGTACATGTTTGTACAAGTGTGTTTAAGTTTGTACAAGGTTGTACAAATGTGTACAAGGGTGTACAAAAGTGTACAAGGGTGCACAAGTTTGTACAAGGGTGTACAATTGTGTAGTTTGTACAAGTGTGTACAATGGTGTACAGGTTTGTACTACGTTGTACAAATGTGTACAAGGATGTACAAGTATGTACAAGAATGTACAATTTTGTACAAGTGTGTACTAGTTTGTAAAAGGTTGTACAAGTGTGTACAAGGGTGAACAAGTGTGTACAAGGTTGTACAAGTGTGTACAAGCTTGTACAAGTGTGTACAAGCTTGTACAAGTGTGTACAAGGGTGTACAAGTGTGTACAAGGTTGTACAAGTTTTTACAAGGTTGTACAAGTGTGTACAAGGTTGTACAAGTGTGTACAAGGTTGTACAAGTGTGTACAAGGTTGTACAAGGTTGTACAATTGTGTACAAGGTTGTACAAGTGTGTACAAGGGTGTACAAGTTTGTACAAGTGTGTACAAGGTTGTACAAGTGTGTACAAGGGTGTACAAGTTTGTACAAGTGTGTACAAGTTTGTACAATTGTGTACAAGTTTGTACAAGGTTGTACAAATGTATACAAGGGTGCACAAGTGTGTACAAGGGTGTACAATCGTGTACAAGCTTGTACAAGTGTGTACAAGGGTGTACAGGTTTGTACAAGGTTGTACAAGTGTGTACAAGGGTGTACAAATGTGTACAAGGATGTAAAAGTTTGTACAAGTGTGTACAAGTTTGTACAAGGTTGTACAAGTAAGTACAAGTTTGTACAAGAATGTACAAGTGTGTACAAGGTTTTACAATTGTGTAAAAGGTTGTACAAGTGTGTACAAGGTTGTACAAGCGTGTACAAGGTTGTACAAGTGTGTACAAGGTTGTACAAGTGTGTACAAGGTTGTACAAGTGTGTACAAGTTTGTTTAAGTGTGTACAAGTTTGTACAAGGTTGTACAAATGTGTACAAGGGTGTACAAAAGTGTACAAGGGTGCACAAGTTTGTACAAGGGTGTACAAGTGTGTACAAGCTTGTACAAGTGTGTACAAGCTTGTACAAGGGTTTACAGGTTTGTACAAGGTTGTACAAGTATGTACAAGGGTGTACAAGTATGTACAAGAATGTACAAGTTTGTACAAGTGTGTACAAGGGTGTACAAGTATGTACAAGAATGTACAAGTTTGTACAAGTGTGTACAAGGATGTACAAATGTGTACAAGGATGTAAAAGTTTGTACAAGTGTGTACAAGTTTGTACAAGGTTGTACAATGTTGTACAAGTGTGTACAAGGTTGTACAAGTGTGTACAAGGTTGTACAAGTGTGTACAAGGTTGTACAAGTGTGTACAAGGTTGTACAAGTGTGTACAAGGGTGCACAAGTGTGTACAAGGGTGTACAATCGTGTACAAGCTTGTACAATCGTGTACATGCTTGTTTCAAGTTTGTACAAGGGTTTACAGGTTTGTACAAGGTTGTACAAGTGTGTACAAGGGTGTACAAGTATGTACAAGAATGTACAAGTTTGTACAAGTGTGTACAAGGGTGTACAAATGTGTACAAGGATGTAAAAGTTTGTACAAGTGTGTACAAGTTTGTACAAGGTTGTACAAGGTTGTACAAGTGTGTACAAGGTTGTACAAGTGTGTACAAGGTTGTACAAGTGTGTACAAGTTTGTACAAGTGTGTACAAGTTTGTACAAGGTTGTACAAATGTGTACAAGGGTGTACGAAAGTGTACAAGGGTGCACAAGTTTGTACAAGGGTGTACAAGTGTGTACAAGGGTGTACAGGTTTGTACAAGGTTGTACAAGTGTTTACAAGGTTGTACAAGTGTGTACAAGGTTGCACAAGTGTGTACAAGAGTGTACAATCGTGTACAAGCTTGTACAAGTGTGTACAAGGGTGTACAGGTTTGTACAAGGTTGTACAAGTGTGTCTAAGGTTTTACAATTGTGTACAAGGTTGTACAAGTGTGTACAAGGTTGTACAAGTGTGTACAAGTTTGTACAAGTGTGTACAAGCTTGTACAAGTGTGTACAAGGTTGTACAAGTGTGTACATGGTTGTTCAAGTGTGTACATGTTTGTACAAGTGTGTTTAAGTTTGTACAAGGTTGTACAAATGTGTACAAGGGTGTACAAAAGTGTACAAGGGTGCACAAGTTTGTACAAGGGTGTACAAGTGTGTACAAGCTTGTACAAGTGTGTACAAGGGTGTACAGGTTTGTACAAGGTTGTACAAATGTGTACAAGGATGTACAAGTATGTACAAGAATGTACAATTTTGTACAAGTGTGTACAAGTTTGTAAAAGGTTGTACAAGTGTGTACAAGGGTGAACAAGTGTGTACAAGGTTGTACAAGTGTGTACAAGCTTGTACAATTGTGTACAAGGGTGTACAAGTGTGTACAAGGTTGTACAAGTTTTTACAAGGTTGTACAAGTGTGTACAAGGTTGTACAAGTGTGTACAAGGTTGTACAAGTGTGTACAAGGTTGTACAAGTGTGTACAAGGTTGTATAAGTGTGTACAAGGTTGAAAAAGTGTGTACATGGTTGTACAAGTGTGTACAAGGTTGTACAAGTGTGTACAAGGTTGTACAAGTGTGTACAAAGGTGTACAAGTGTGTACAAGGTTGTACAAGTGTGTACAAGGTTGTACAAGTGTGTACAAGGTTGTACAAGTGTGTACAAGGTTGTACAAGGTTGTACAATTGTGTACAAGGTTGTACATGTGTGTACAAGGTTGTACAAGTGTGTACAAGGTTGTACAAGTGTGTACAAGGTTGTACAAGTGTGTTCAAGGGTGTACAAGTTTGTACAAGTGTGTACAAGTTTGTACAATTGTGTACAAGTTTGTACAAGGTTGTACAAATGTATACAAGGGTGTACAAAAGTGTACAAGGGTGCACAAGTTTGTACAAGGGTGTACAAGTGTGTACAAGCTTGTACAAGTGTGTACAAGCTTGTACAAGTGTGTACAAGGGTGTACAGGTTTGTACAAGGTTGTACAAGTGTTTACAAGGGTGTACAAGTATGTACAAGAATGTACAAGTTTGTACAAGTGTGTACAAGTTTGTAAAAGGTTGTACAAGTGTGTACAAGGGTGTACAAGTGTGTACAAGGGTGCACAAGTGTGTACAAGCTTGTACAAGTGTGTACAAGGGTGTACAGGTTTGTACAAGGTTGTACAAGTGTGTACAAGGATGTACAAGTATGTACAAGAATGTACAATTTTGTACAAGTGTGTACAAGTTTGTAAAAGGTTGTACAAGTGTGTACAAGGGTGTACAAGTGTGTACAAGGTTGTACAAGTGTGTACAAGGGTGTACAAATGTGTACAAGGATGTAAAAGTTTGTACAAGTGTGTACAAGTTTGTACAAGGTTGTACAAGTAAGTACAAGTTTGTACAAGAATGTACAAGTGTGTACAAGGTTTTACAATTGTGTAAAAGGTTGTACAAGTGTGTACAAGGTTGTACAAGTGTGTACAAGGTTGTACAAGTGTGTACAAGCTTGTACAAGTGTGTACAAGGTTGTACAAGTGTGTACAAGGTTGTACAAGTGTGTACAAGGTTGTACAAGTGTGTACAAGTTTGTTCAAGTGTGTACAAGTTTGTACAAGGTTGTACAAATTATGTACAAGGGTGTACAAAAGTGTACAAGGGTGCACAAGTTTGTACAAGGGTGTACAAGTGTGTACAAGTTTGTACAAGTGTGTACAAGCTTGTACAAGGGTTTACAGGTTTGTACAAGGTTGTACAAGTGTGTACAAGGGTGTACAAGTATGTACAAGAATGTACAAGTTTGTACAAGTGTGTACAAGAGTGTACAAGTATGTACAAGAATGTACAAGTTTGTACAAGTGTGTACAAGGGTGTACAAATGTGTACAAGGATGTAAAAGTTTGTACAAGTGTGTACAAGTTTGTAGTAGGTTGTACAAGGTTGTACAAGTGTGTACAAGGTTGTACAAGTGTGTACAAGGTTGTACAAGTGTGTACAAGGTTGTACAAGTGTGTACAAGGTTGTACAAGTGTATACAAGGTTGTACAAGTGTGTACAAGGTTGTACAAGTGTGTACAAGGGTTCACAAGTGTGTACAAGGGTGTACAATCGTGTACAAGCTTGTACAATCGTGTACAAGCTTGTACAAGTGTGTACAAGGGTTTACAGGTTTGTACAAGGTTGTACAAGTGTGTACAAGGGTGTACAAATGTGTACAAGGATGTAAAAGTTTATACAAGTGTGTACAAGTTTGTACAAGGTTGT
This sequence comes from Macrosteles quadrilineatus, assembly GCF_028750875.1. Taxonomy (NCBI): domain Eukaryota; kingdom Metazoa; phylum Arthropoda; class Insecta; order Hemiptera; family Cicadellidae; genus Macrosteles; species Macrosteles quadrilineatus. The sequence continues at coordinate 173,339 of NW_026542767.1, read as the reverse complement.
TTAAGTGTGTACAATGTTTTACAATTGTGTACAAGGTTGTACAAGTGTGTACAAGGTTGTACAAGTGTGTACAAGGATGTACAAGTGTGTACAAGGTTGTACAAGTGTGTACAAGTTTGTACAAGTGTGTACAAGTTTGTACAAGGTTGTACAAATGTGTACAAGGGTGTACAAAAGTGTACAAGAGTGCACAAGTTTGTACAAGGGTGTACAAGTGTGTACAAGGGTGTACAGGTTTGTACAAGGTTGTACAAGTGTGTACAAAATTGAACAAGTGTGTACAAGGTTGTACAAGTGTTTACAAGGTTGTACAAGTGTGTACAAGGTTGCACAAGTGTGTACAAGGTTGCACAAGTGTGTACAAGAGTGTACAATCGTGTACAAGCTTGTACAAGTGTGTACAAGGGTGTACAGGTTTGTACAAGGTTGTACAAGTGTGTACAAGGTTTTACAATTGTGTACAAGGTTGTACAAGTGTGTACAAGGTTGTACAAGTGTGTACAAGGTTGTACAAGTGTGTACAAGCTTGTACAGGTGTGTACAAGGTTGTACAAGTGTGTACATGGTTGTTCAAGTGTGTACATGTTTGTACAAGGTTGTACAAATGTGTACAAGGGTGTACAAAAGTGTACAAGGGTGCACAAGTTTGTACAAGGGTGTACAAGTGTGTACAAGCTTGTACAAGTGTGTACAAGCTTGTACAAGGGTTTACAGGTTTGTACAAGGTTGTACAAGTGTGTACAAGGGTGTACAAGTATGTACAAGAATGTACAAGTTTGTACAAGTGTGTACAAGGGTGTACAAGTATGTACAAGAATGTACAAGTTTGTACAAGTGTGTACAAGGATGTACAAATGTGTACAAGGATGTAAAAGTTTGTACAAGTGTGTACAAGTTTGTACAAGGTTGTACAATGTTGTACAAGTGTGTACAAGGTTGTACAAGTGTGTACAAGGTTGTACAAGTGTGTACAAGGTTGTACAAGTGTGTACAAGGTTGTACAAGTGTGTACAAGGGTGCACAAGTGTGTACAAGGGTGTACAATCGTGTACAAGCTTGTACAATCGTGTACATGCTTGTTTCAAGTTTGTACAAGGGTTTACAGGTTTGTACAAGGTTGTACAAGTGTGTACAAGGGTGTACAAGTATGTACAAGAATGTACAAGTTTGTACAAGTGTGTACAAGGGTGTACAAATGTGTACAAGGATGTAAAAGTTTGTACAAGTGTGTACAAGTTTGTACAAGGTTGTACAAGGTTGTACAAGTGTGTACAAGGTTGTACAAGTGTGTACAAGGTTGTACAAGTGTGTACAAGTTTGTACAAGTGTGTACAAGTTTGTACAAGGTTGTACAAGTGTGTACAAGGGTGTACAGGTTTGTACAAGGTTGTACAAGTGTTTACAAGGTTGTACAAGTGTGTACAAGGTTGCACAAGTGTGTACAAGAGTGTACAATCGTGTACAAGCTTGTACAAGTGTGTACAAGGGTGTACAGGTTTGTACAAGGTTGTACAAGTGTGTACAAGGTTTTACAATTGTGTACAAGGTTGTACAAGTGTGTACAAGGTTGTACAAGTGTGTACAAGTTTGTACAAGTGTGTACAAGCTTGTACAAGTGTGTACAAGGTTGTACAAGTGTGTACATGGTTGTTCAAGTGTGTACATGTTTGTACAAGTGTGTTTAAGTTTGTACAAGGTTGTACAAATGTGTACAAGGGTGTACAAAAGTGTACAAGGGTGCACAAGTTTGTACAAGGGTGTACAAGTGTGTACAAGCTTGTACAAGTGTGTACAAGGGTGTACAGGTTTGTACAAGGTTGTACAAATGTGTACAAGGATGTACAAGTATGTACAAGAATGTACAATTTTGTACAAGTGTGTACAAGTTTGTAAAAGGTTGTACAAGTGTGTACAAGGGTGAACAAGTGTGTACAAGGTTGTACAAGTGTGTACAAGCTTGTACAATTGTGTACAAGGGTGTACAAGTGTGTACAAGGTTGTACAAGTTTTTACAAGGTTGTACAAGTGTGTACAAGGTTGTACAAGTGTGTACAAGGTTGTACAAGTGTGTACAAGGTTGTACAAGTGTGTACAAGGTTGTATAAGTGTGTACAAGGTTGAAAAAGTGTGTACATGGTTGTACAAGTGTGTACAAGGTTGTACAAGTGTGTACAAGGTTGTACAAGTGTGTACAAAGGTGTACAAGTGTGTACAAGGTTGTACAAGTGTGTACAAGGTTGTACAAGTGTGTACAAGGTTGTACAAGTGTGTACAAGGTTGTACAAGGTTGTACAATTGTGTACAAGGTTGTACATGTGTGTACAAGGTTGTACAAGTGTGTACAAGGTTGTACAAGTGTGTTCAAGGGTGTACAAGTTTGTACAAGTGTGTACAAGTTTGTACAATTGTGTACAAGTTTGTACAAGGTTGTACAAATGTATACAAGGGTGTACAAAAGTGTACAAGGGTGCACAAGTTTGTACAAGGGTGTACAAGTGTGTACAAGCTTGTACAAGTGTGTACAAGCTTGTACAAGTGTGTACAAGGGTGTACAGGTTTGTACAAGGTTGTACAAGTGTTTACAAGGGTGTACAAGTATGTACAAGAATGTACAAGTTTGTACAAGTGTGTACAAGTTTGTAAAAGGTTGTACAAGTGTGTACAAGGGTGTACAAGTGTGTACAAGGGTGCACAAGTGTGTACAAGCTTGTACAAGTGTGTACAAGGGTGTACAGGTTTGTACAAGGTTGTACAAGTGTGTACAAGGATGTACAAGTATGTACAAGAATGTACAATTTTGTACAAGTGTGTACAAGTTTGTAAAAGGTTGTACAAGTGTGTACAAGGGTGTACAAGTGTGTACAAGGTTGTACAAGTGTGTACAAGTGTGTACAAGGTTGTACAAGTGTGTACAAGCTTGTACAAGTGTGTACAAGGGTGTACAAGTGTGTACAAGCTTGTACAAGTGTGTACAAGGGTGTACAAGTGTGTACAAGGTTGTGCAAGTTTTTACAAGGTTGTACAAGTGTGTACAAGGTTGTACAAGTGTGTACAAGGTTGTACAAGTGTGTACAAGGTTGTACAAGTGTGTACAAGGTTGTATAAGTGTGTACAAGGTTGAAAAAGTGTGTACAAGGTTGTACAAGTGTGGACAAGTTTGTACAAGTGTGTACAAAGGTGTACAATTGTGTACAAGGTTGTACAAGTGTGTACAAGGTTGTACAAGTGTGTACAAGGTTGTACAATCGTGTACAAGGTTGTACAAGGTTGTACAATTGTGTACAAGGTTGTACAAGTGTGTACAAGGTTGTACAAGTGTGTACAAGGTTGTACAAGTGTGTACAAGGTTGTACAAGTGAGTACAAGGGTGTACAAGTTTGTACAAGTGTGTACAAGTTTGTACAAGTGTGTACAAGTTTGTACAAGTGTGTACAAGTTTGTACAAGGTTGTACAAATGTATACAAGGGTGTACAAAAGTGTACAAGGGTGCACAAGTTTGTACAAGGGTGTACAAGTGTGTACAAGCTTGTAAAAGTGTGTACAAGCTTGTACAAGTGTGTACAAGGGTGTACAGGTTTGTACAAGGTTGTACAAGTGTTTACAAGGGTGTACAAGTATGTACAAGAATGTACAAGTTTGTACAAGTGTGTACAAGTGTGTACAAGGTTGTACAAGTGTGTACAAGGTTGTACAAGTGTGTACAAGGTTGTACAAGTGTGTACAAGGTTGTACAAGTGTGTACAAGGTTGTACAAGTGTGTACAAAGGTGTACAAGTGTGTACAAGGTTGTACAAGTGTGTACAAGGTTGAACAAGTGTGTACAAGGTTGTACAAGGTTGTACAATTGTGTACAAGGTTGTACAAGTGTGTACAAGGTTGTACAAGTGTGTACAAGGGTGTACAAGTTTGTACAAGTGTGTACAAGTTTGTACAAGTGTGTACAAGTTTGTACAAGGTTGTACAAATGTATACAAGGGTGTACAAAAGTGTACAAGGGTGCACAAGTTTGTACAAGGTTGTACAAGTGTGTACAAGCTTGTACAAGTGTGTACAAGGGTGTACAGGTTTGTACAAGGTTGTACAAGTGTTTACAAGGGTGTACAAGTATGTACAAGAATGTAAAAGTTTGCACAAGTGTGTACAAGTTTGTAAAAGGTTGTACAAGTGTGTACAAGGGTGTACAAGTGTGTACAAGGGTGCACAAGTGTGTACAAGGGTGTACAATCGTGTACAATCTTGTACAAGTGTGTACAAGGGTGTACAGGTTTGTACAAGGTTGTACAAGTGTGTACAAGGTTGTACAAGTGTGTACAAGGGTGTACAAGTTTGTACAAGTGTGTACAAGTTTGTACAATTGTGTACAAGTTTGTACAAGGTTGTACAAATGTATACAAGGGTGTACAAAAGTAAACAAGGGTGCACAAGTTTGTACAAGGGTGTACAAGTGTGTACAAGCTTGTACAAGTGTGTACAAGCTTGTACAAGTGTGTACAAGGGTGTACAGGTTTGTACAAGTTTGTACAAGTGTTTACAAGGGTGTACAAGTATGTACAAGAATGTACAAGTTTGTACAAGTGTGTACAAGTTTGTAAAAGGTTGTACAAGTGTGTACAAGGGTGTACAAGTGTGTACAAGGGTGCACAAGTGTGTATAAGGGTGTACAATCGTGTACAAGCTTGTACAAGTGTGTTCAAGGGTGTACAGGTTTGTACAAGGTTGTACAAGTGTGTACAAGGGTGTACAAATGTGTACAAGGATGTAAAAGTTTGTACAAGTGTGTACAAGTTTGTACAAGGTTGTACAAGTTTGTACAATGTTGTACAAGTAAGTACAAGTTTGTACAAGGGTGCACAAGTGTGTACAAGGTTGTACAAGTGTGTACAAGCTTGTACAAGTGTGTACAAGGTTGTACAAGTGTGTACAAGGTTGTACAAGTTTGTACAAGGTTGTACAAGTGTGTACAAGGTTGTACAAGTGTGTACAAGGTTGTACAAGTGTGTACAAGGTTGTACAAGTGTGTACAAGGTTGTACAAGTGTGTACATGGTTGTACAAGTGTGTACAAGGTTGTACAAGTGTGTACAAGGTTGTACAAGTGTGTACAAGGGTGCACAAGTGTGTACAAGGGTGTACAATCGTGTACAAGCTTGTACAAGTTTTTACAAGGTTGTACAAGTGTGTACAAGGTTGTACAAGTGTGTACAAGGTTGTACAAGTGTGTACAAGGTTGTACAAGTGTGTACAAGGTTGTACAAGTGTGTACAAGGTTGTACAAGTGTGTACAAGGTTGTATAAGTGTGTACAAAGGTGTACAAGTGTGTACAAGGTTGTACAAGTGTGTACAAGGTTGTACAAGTGTGTACATGGTTGTACAAGGTTGTACAATTGTGTACAAGGTTGTACAAGTGTGTACAAGGTTGTACAATGTGTACAAGGGTGTACAAGTTTGTACAAGTGTGTACAAGTTTGTACAAGTGTGTACAAGTGTGTACAAGGTTGTACAAGTGTGTACAAGCTTGTACAAGTGTGTACAAGGGTGTACAAGTGTGTACAAGCTTGTACAAGTGTGTACAAGGGTGTACAAGTGTGTACAAGGTTGTGCAAGTTTTTACAAGGTTGTACAAGTGTGTACAAGGTTGTACAAGTGTGTACAAGGTTGTACAAGTGTGTACAAGGTTGTACAAGTGTGTACAAGGTTGTATAAGTGTGTACAAGGTTGAAAAAGTGTGTACAAGGTTGTACAAGTGTGGACAAGTTTGTACAAGTGTGTACAAAGGTGTACAATTGTGTACAAGGTTGTACAAGTGTGTACAAGGTTGTACAAGTGTGTACAAGGTTGTACAATCGTGTACAAGGTTGTACAAGGTTGTACAATTGTGTACAAGGTTGTACAAGTGTGTACAAGGTTGTACAAGTGTGTACAAGGTTGTACAAGTGTGTACAAGGTTGTACAAGTGAGTACAAGGGTGTACAAGTTTGTACAAGTGTGTACAAGTTTGTACAAGTGTGTACAAGTTTGTACAAGTGTGTACAAGTTTGTACAAGGTTGTACAAATGTATACAAGGGTGTACAAAAGTGTACAAGGGTGCACAAGTTTGTACAAGGGTGTACAAGTGTGTACAAGCTTGTAAAAGTGTGTACAAGCTTGTACAAGTGTGTACAAGGGTGTACAGGTTTGTACAAGGTTGTACAAGTGTTTACAAGGGTGTACAAGTATGTACAAGAATGTACAAGTTTGTACAAGTGTGTACAAGTGTGTACAAGGTTGTACAAGTGTGTACAAGGTTGTACAAGTGTGTACAAGGTTGTACAAGTGTGTACAAGGTTGTACAAGTGTGTACAAGGTTGTACAAGTGTGTACAAAGGTGTACAAGTGTGTACAAGGTTGTACAAGTGTGTACAAGGTTGAACAAGTGTGTACAAGGTTGTACAAGGTTGTACAATTGTGTACAAGGTTGTACAAGTGTGTACAAGGTTGTACAAGTGTGTACAAGGGTGTACAAGTTTGTACAAGTGTGTACAAGTTTGTACAAGTGTGTACAAGTTTGTACAAGGTTGTACAAATGTATACAAGGGTGTACAAAAGTGTACAAGGGTGCACAAGTTTGTACAAGGTTGTACAAGTGTGTACAAGCTTGTACAAGTGTGTACAAGGGTGTACAGGTTTGTACAAGGTTGTACAAGTGTTTACAAGGGTGTACAAGTATGTACAAGAATGTAAAAGTTTGCACAAGTGTGTACAAGTTTGTAAAAGGTTGTACAAGTGTGTACAAGGGTGTACAAGTGTGTACAAGGGTGCACAAGTGTGTACAAGGGTGTACAATCGTGTACAATCTTGTACAAGTGTGTACAAGGGTGTACAGGTTTGTACAAGGTTGTACAAGTGTGTACAAGGTTGTACAAGTGTGTACAAGGGTGTACAAGTTTGTACAAGTGTGTACAAGTTTGTACAATTGTGTACAAGTTTGTACAAGGTTGTACAAATGTATACAAGGGTGTACAAAAGTAAACAAGGGTGCACAAGTTTGTACAAGGGTGTACAAGTGTGTACAAGCTTGTACAAGTGTGTACAAGCTTGTACAAGTGTGTACAAGGGTGTACAGGTTTGTACAAGTTTGTACAAGTGTTTACAAGGGTGTACAAGTATGTACAAGAATGTACAAGTTTGTACAAGTGTGTACAAGTTTGTAAAAGGTTGTACAAGTGTGTACAAGGGTGTACAAGTGTGTACAAGGGTGCACAAGTGTGTATAAGGGTGTACAATCGTGTACAAGCTTGTACAAGTGTGTTCAAGGGTGTACAGGTTTGTACAAGGTTGTACAAGTGTGTACAAGGGTGTACAAATGTGTACAAGGATGTAAAAGTTTGTACAAGTGTGTACAAGTTTGTACAAGGTTGTACAAGTTTGTACAATGTTGTACAAGTAAGTACAAGTTTGTACAAGGGTGCACAAGTGTGTACAAGGTTGTACAAGTGTGTACAAGCTTGTACAAGTGTGTACAAGGTTGTACAAGTGTGTACAAGGTTGTACAAGTTTGTACAAGGTTGTACAAGTGTGTACAAGGTTGTACAAGTGTGTACAAGGTTGTACAAGTGTGTACAAGGTTGTACAAGTGTGTACAAGGTTGTACAAGTGTGTACATGGTTGTACAAGTGTGTACAAGGTTGTACAAGTGTGTACAAGGTTGTACAAGTGTGTACAAGGGTGCACAAGTGTGTACAAGGGTGTACAATCGTGTACAAGCTTGTACAAGTTTTTACAAGGTTGTACAAGTGTGTACAAGGTTGTACAAGTGTGTACAAGGTTGTACAAGTGTGTACAAGGTTGTACAAGTGTGTACAAGGTTGTACAAGTGTGTACAAGGTTGTACAAGTGTGTACAAGGTTGTATAAGTGTGTACAAAGGTGTACAAGTGTGTACAAGGTTGTACAAGTGTGTACAAGGTTGTACAAGTGTGTACATGGTTGTACAAGGTTGTACAATTGTGTACAAGGTTGTACAAGTGTGTACAAGGTTGTACAATGTGTACAAGGGTGTACAAGTTTGTACAAGTGTGTACAAGTTTGTACAAGTGTGTACAAGTTTGTACAAGTTTGTACAAATGTATACAAGGGTGTACAAAAGTGTACAAGGGTGCACAAGTTTGTACAAGGGTGTACAAGTGTGTACAAGCTTGTACAAGTGTGTACAAGCTTGTACAAGTGTGTACAAGGGTGTACAGGTTTGTACAAGTTTGTACAAGTGTTTACAAGGGTGTACAAAAGAATGTACAAGTTTGTACAAGTGTGTACAAGTTTGTAAAAGGTTGTACAAGTGTGTACAAGGTTGTACAAGTGTGTACAAGGTTGTACCATAGTGTACAAGGTTGTACAAGTGTGTACAAAGGTGTACAAGTGTGTACAAGGTTGTACAAGTGTGTACAAAGTTGTACAAGTGTGTACATGGTTGTACAAGGTTTTACAATTGTGTACAAGGTTGTACAAGTGTGTACAAGGTTGTACAAGTGTGTACAAGGGTGTACAAGTTTGTACAAGTGTGTACAAGTTTGTACAAGTGTGTACAAGTTTGTACAAGGTTGTACAAATGTACACAAGGGTGTACAAAAGTGTACAAGGGTGCACAAGTTTGTACAAGGTTGTACAAGTGTGTACAAGTTTGTACAAGGTTGTACAAGTGTGTACAAGTTTGTACAAGGTTGTACAAAGGTGTACAATTGTGTACAAGGTTGTACAAGTGTGTACAAGGTTGTACAAGTGTGTACAAGGTTGTACAAGTGTGTACAAGGTTGTACAAGTGTGTACAAGGTTGTACAAGTGTGTACAAGGTTGTACAAGTGTGTACAAGGTTGTACAAGTGTGTACAAGGGTGCACAAGTGTGTACAAGGTTGTACAAGTAAGTACAAGTTTGTACAAGAATGTACAAGTGTGTACAAGGTTTTACAATTGTGTAAAAGGTTGTACAAGTGTGTACAAGGTTGTACAAGCGTGTCCAAGGTTGTACAAGTGTGTACAAGGTTGTACAAGTGTGTACAAGGTTGTACAAGTGTGTACAAGTTTGTTTAAGTGTGTACAAGTTTGTACAAGGTTGTACAAATGTGTACAAGGGTGTACAAAAGTGTACAAGGGTGCACAAGTTTGTACAAGGGTGTACAAGTGTGTACAAGCTTGTACAAGTGTGTACAAGCTTGTACAAGGGTTCACAGGGTTGTACAAGGTTGTACAAGTGTGTACAAGGGTGTACAAGTATGTACAAGAATGTACAAGTTTGTACAAGTGTGTACAAGGGTGTACAAGTATGTACAAGAATGTACAAGTTTGTACAAGTGTGTACAAGGATGTACAAATGTGTACAAGGATGTAAAAGTTTGTACAAGTGTGTACAAGTTTGTACAAGGTTGTACAAGGTTGTACAAGTGTGTACAAGTTTGTACAAGGTTGTACAAGGTTGTACAAGTGTGTACAAGGTTGTACAAGTGTGTACAAGGTTGTACAAGTGTGTACAAGCTTGTACAAGTGTGTACAAGGGTGTACAAGTGTGTACAAGCTTGTACAAGTGTGTACAAGGGTGTACAAGTGTGTACAAGGTTGTGCAAGTTTTTACAAGGTTGTACAAGTGTGTACAAGGTTGTACAAGTGTGTACAAGGTTGTACAAGTGTGTACAAGGTTGTACAAGTGTGTACAAGGTTGTATAAGTGTGTACAAGGTTGAAAAAGTGTGTACAAGGTTGTACAAGTGTGGACAAGTTTGTACAAGTGTGTACAAAGGTGTACAATTGTGTACAAGGTTGTACAAGTGTGTACAAGGTTGTACAAGTGTGTACAAGGTTGTACAATCGTGTACAAGGTTGTACAAGGTTGTACAATTGTGTACAAGGTTGTACAAGTGTTTACAAGGTTGTACAAGTGTGTACAAGGTTGTACAAGTGTGTACAAGGTTGTACAAGTGAGTACAAGGGTGTACAAGTTTGTACAAGTGTGTACAAGTTTGTACAAGTGTGTACAAGTTTGTACAAGTGTGTACAAGTTTGTACAAGGTTGTACAAATGTATACAAGGGTGTACAAAAGTGTACAAGGGTGCACAAGTTTGTACAAGGGTGTACAAGTGTGTACAAGCTTGTAAAAGTGTGTACAAGCTTGTACAAGTGTGTACAAGGGTGTACAGGTTTGTACAAGGTTGTACAAGTGTTTACAAGGGTGTACAAGTATGTACAAGAATGTACAAGTTTGTACAAGTGTGTACAAGTGTGTACAAGGTTGTACAAGTGTGTACAAGGTTGTACAAGTGTGTACAAGGTTGTACAAGTGTGTACAAGGTTGTACAAGTGTGTACAAGGTTGTACAAGTGTGTACAAAGGTGTACAAGTGTGTACAAGGTTGTACAAGTGTGTACAAGGTTGAACAAGTGTGTACAAGGTTGTACAAGGTTGTACAATTGTGTACAAGGTTGTACAAGTGTGTACAAGGTTGTACAAGTGTGTACAAGGGTGTACAAGTTTGTACAAGTGTGTACAAGTTTGTACAAGTGTGTACAAGTTTGTACAAGGTTGTACAAATGTATACAAGGGTGTACAAAAGTGTACAAGGGTGCACAAGTTTGTACAAGGGTGTACAAGTGTGTACAAGCTTGTACAAGTGTGTACAAGGGTGTACAGGTTTGTACAAGGTTGTACAAGTGTTTACAAGGGTGTACAAGTATGTACAAGAATGTAAAAGTTTGCACAAGTGTGTACAAGTTTGTAAAAGGTTGTACAAGTGTGTACAAGGGTGTACAAGTGTGTACAAGGGTGCACAAGTGTGTACAAGGGTGTACAATCGTGTACAATCTTGTACAAGTGTGTACAAGGGTGTACAGGTTTGTACAAGGTTGTACAAGTGTGTACAAGGTTGTACAAGTGTGTACAAGGGTGTACAAGTTTGTACAAGTGTGTACAAGTTTGTACAATTGTGTACAAGTTTGTACAAGGTTGTACAAATGTATACAAGGGTGTACAAAAGTAAACAAGGGTGCACAAGTTTGTACAAGGGTGTACAAGTGTGTACAAGCTTGTACAAGTGTGTACAAGCTTGTACAAGTGTGTACAAGGGTGTACAGGTTTGTACAAGTTTGTACAAGTGTTTACAAGGGTGTACAAGTATGTACAAGAATGTACAAGTTTGTACAAGTGTGTACAAGTTTGTAAAAGGTTGTACAAGTGTGTACAAGGGTGTACAAGTGTGTACAAGGGTGCACAAGTGTGTATAAGGGTGTAAAATCGTGTACAAGCTTGTACAAGTGTGTTCAAGGGTGTACAGGTTTGTACAAGGTTGTACAAGTGTGTACAAGGGTGTACAAATGTGTACAAGGATGTAAAAGTTTGTACAAGTGTGTACAAGTTTGTACAAGGTTGTACAAGTAAGTACAAGTTTGTACAAGGGTGCACAAGTGTGTACAAGGTTGTACAAGTGTGTACAAGCTTGTACAAGTGTGTACAAGGTTGTACAAGTGTGTACAAGGTTGTACAAGTGTGTACAAGGTTGTACAAGTGTGTACAAGGTTGTACAAGTGTGTACAAGGTTGTACAAGTGTGTACAAGGTTGTACAAGTGTGTACAAGGTTGTACAAGTGTGTACATGGTTGTACAAGTGTGTACAAGGTTGTACAAGTGTGTACAAGGTTGTACAAGTGTGTACAAGGGTGCACAAGTGTGTACAAGGGGGTACAATCGTGTACAAGCTTGTACAAGTTTTTACAAGGTTGTACAAGTGTGTACAAGGTTGTACAAGTGTGTACAAGGTTGTACAAGTGTGTACAAGGTTGTACAAGTGTGTACAAGGTTGTACAAGTGTGTACAAGGTTGTACAAGTGTGTACAAGGTTGTACAAGTGTGTACAAGGTTGTATAAGTGTGTACAAAGGTGTACAAGTGTGTACAAGGTTGTACAAGTGTGTACAAGGTTGTACAAGTGTGTACATGGTTGTACAAGGTTGTACAATTGTGTACAAGGTTGTACAAGTGTGTACAAGGTTGTACAATGTGTACAAGGGTGTACAAGTTTGTACAAGTGTGTACAAGTTTGTACAAGTGTGTACAAGTTTGTACAAGTTTGTACAAATGTATACAAGGGTGTACAAAAGTGTACAAGGGTGCACAAGTTTGTACAAGGGTGTACAAGTGTGTACAAGCTTGTACAAGTGTGTACAAGCTTGTACAAGTGTGTACAAGGGTGTACAGGTTTGTACAAGTTTGTACAAGTGTTTACAAGGGTGTACAAAAGAATGTACAAGTTTGTACAAGTGTGTACAAGTTTGTAAAAGGTTGTACAAGTGTGTACAAGGTTGTACAAGTGTGTACAAGGTTGTACCATAGTGTACAAGGTTGTACAAGTGTGTACAAAGGTGTACAAGTGTGTACAAGGTTGTACAAGTGTGTACAAAGTTGTACAAGTGTGTACATGGTTGTACAAGGTTTTACAATTGTGTACAAGGTTGTACAAGTGTGTACAAGGTTGTACAAGTGTGTACAAGGGTGTACAAGTTTGTACAAGTGTGTACAAGTTTGTACAAGTGTGTACAAGTTTGTACAAGGTTGTACAAATGTACACAAGGGTGTACAAAAGTGTACAAGGGTGCACAAGTTTGTACAAGGTTGTACAAGTGTGTACAAGTTTGTACAAGGTTGTACAAGTGTGTACAAGTTTGTACAAGGTTGTACAAAGGTGTACAATTGTGTACAAGGTTGTACAAGTGTGTACAAGGTTGTACAAGTGTGTACAAGGTTGTACAAGTGTGTACAAGGTTGTACAAGTGTGTACAAGGTTGTACAAGTGTGTACAAGGTTGTACAAGTGTGTACAAGGTTGTACAAGTGTGTACAAGGTTGTACAAGTGTGTACAAGGGTGCACAAGTGTGTACAAGGTTGTACAAGTAAGTACAAGTTTGTACAAGAATGTACAAGTGTGTACAAGGTTTTACAATTGTGTAAAAGGTTGTACAAGTGTGTACAAGGTTGTACAAGCGTGTACAAGGTTGTACAAGTGTGTACAAGGTTGTACAAGTGTGTACAAGGTTGTACAAGTGTGTACAAGTTTGTTTAAGTGTGTACAAGTTTGTACAAGGTTGTACAAATGTGTACAAGGGTGTACAAAAGTGTACAAGGGTGCACAAGTTTGTACAAGGGTGTACAAGTGTGTACAAGCTTGTACAAGTGTGTACAAGCTTGTACAAGGGTTCACAGGGTTGTACAAGGTTGTACAAGTGTGTACAAGGGTGTACAAGTATGTACAAGAATGTACAAGTTTGTACAAGTGTGTACAAGGGTGTACAAGTATGTACAAGAATGTACAAGTTTGTACAAGTGTGTACAAGGATGTACAAATGTGTACAAGGATGTAAAAGTTTGTACAAGTGTGTACAAGTTTGTACAAGGTTGTACAAGGTTGTACAAGTGTGTACAAGGTTGTACAAGTGTGTACAAGGTTGTACAAGTGTGTACAAGGTTGTACAAGTGTGTACAAGGTTGTACAAGTGTGTACAAGGGTGCACAAGTGTGTACAAGGGTGTACAATCGTGTACAAGCTTGTACAATCGTGTACATGCTTGTTTCAAGTTTGTACAAGGGTTTACAGGTTTGTACAAGGTTGTACAAGTGTGTACAAGGGTGTACAAGTATGTACAAGAATGTACAAGTTTGTACAAGTGTGTACAAGGGTGTACAAATGTGTACAAGGATGTAAAAGTTTGTACAAGTGTGTACAAGTTTGTACAAGGTTGTACAAGGTTGTACAAGTGTGTACAAGGTTGTACAAGTGTGTACAAGGTTGTACAAGTGTGTACAAGTTTGTACAAGTGTGTACAAGTTTGTACAAGGTTGTACAAATGTGTACAAGGGTGTACGAAAGTGTACAAGGGTGCACAAGTTATTACAAGGGTGTACAAGTGTGTACAAGGGTGTACAGGTTTGTACAAGGTTGTACAAGTGTTTACAAGGTTGTACAAGTGTGTACAAGGTTGCACAAGTGTGTACAAGAGTGTACAATCGTGTACAAGCTTGTACAAGTGTGTACAAGGGTGTACAGGTTTGTACAAGGTTGTACAAGTGTGTACAAGGTTTTACAATTGTGTACAAGGTTGTACAAGTGTGTACAAGGTTGTACAAGTGTGTACAAGTTTGTACAAGTGTGTACAAGTTGTACAAGTGTGTACAAGGTTGTACAAGTGTGTACATGGTTGTTCAAGTGTGTACATGTTTGTACAAGTGTGTTTAAGTTTGTACAAGGTTGTACAAATGTGTACAAGGGTGTACAAAAGTGTACAAGGGTGCACAAGTTTGTACAAGGGTGTACAAGTGTGTACAAGCTTGTACAAGTGTGTACAAGGGTGTACAGGTTTGTACAAGGTTGTACAAATGTGTACCAGGATGTACAAGTATGTACAAGAATGTACAATTTTGTACAAGTGTGTACAAGTTTGTAAAAGGTTGTACAAGTGTGTACAAGGGTGAACAAGTGTGTACAAGGTTGTACAAGTGTGTACAAGCTTGTACAATTGTGTACAAGGGTGTACAAGTGTGTACAAGGTTGTACAAGTTTTTACAAGGTTGTACAAGTGTGTACAAGGTTGTACAAGTGTGTACAAGGTTGTACAAGTGTGTACAAGGTTGTACAAGTGTGTACAAGGTTGTATAAGTGTGTACAAGGTTGAAAAAGTGTGTACATGGTTGTACAAGTGTGTACAAGGTTGTACAAGTGTGTACAAGGTTGTACAAGTGTGTACAAAGGTGTACAAGTGTGTACAAGGTTGTACAAGTGTGTACAAGGTTGTACAAGTGTGTACAAGGTTGTACAAGTTTGTACAAGGTTGTACAAGGTTGTACAATTGTGTACAAGGTTGTACATGTGTGTACAAGGTTGTACAAGTGTGTACAAGGTTGTACAAGTGTGTTCAAGGGTGTACAAGTTTGTACAAGTGTGTACAAGTTTGTACAATTGTGTACAAGTTTGTACAAGGTTGTACAAATGTATACAAGGGTGTACAAAAGTGTACAAGGGTGCACAAGTTTGTACAAGGGTGTACAAGTGTGTACAAGCTTGTACAAGTGTGTACAAGCTTGTACAAGTGTGTACAAGGGTGTACAGGTTTGTACAAGGTTGTACAAGTGTTTACAAGGGTGTACAAGTATGTACAAGAATGTACAAGTTTGTACAAGTGTGTACAAGTTTGTAAAAGGTTGTACAAGTGTGTACAAGGGTGTACAAGTGTGTACAAGGGTGCACAAGTGTGTACAAGCTTGTACAAGTGTGTACAAGGGTGTACAGGTTTGTACAAGGTTGTACAAGTGTGTACAAGGATGTACAAGTATGTACAAGAATGTACAATTTTGTACAAGTGTGTACAAGTTTGTAAAAGGTTGTACAAGTGTGTACAAGGGTGTACAAGTGTGTACAAGGTTGTACAAGTGTGTACAAGCTTGTACAAGTGTGTACAAGGGTGTACAAGTGTGTACAAGCTTGTACAAGTGTGTACAAGGGTGTACAAGTGTGTACAAGGTTGTGCAAGTTTTTACAAGGTTGTACAAGTGTGTACAAGGTTGTACAAGTGTGTACAAGGTTGTACAAGTGTGTACAAGGTTGTACAAGTGTGTACAAGGTTGTACAAGTGTGTACAAGGTTGTATAAGTGTGTACAAGGTTGAAAAAGTGTGTACAAGGTTGTACAAGTGTGTACAAGGTTGTACAAGTGTGGACAAGTTTGTACAAGTGTGTACAAAGGTGTACAATTGTGTACAAGGTTGTACAAGTGTGTACAAGGTTGTACAAGTGTGTACAAGGTTGTACAATCGTGTACAAGGTTGTACAAGGTTGTACAATTGTGTACAAGGTTGTACAAGTGTGTACAAGGTTGTACAAGTGTGTACAAGGTTGTACAAGTGTGTACAAGGTTGTACAAGTGAGTACAAGGGTGTACAAGTTTGTACAAGTGTGTACAAGTTTGTACAAGTGTGTACAAGTTTGTACAAGGTTGTACAAATGTGTACAAGGGTGTACAAAAGTGTACAAGGGTGCACAAGTTTGTACAAGGGTGTACAAGTGTGTACAAGCTTGTAAAAGTGTGTACAAGCTTGTACAAGTGTGTACAAGGGTGTACAGGTTTGTACAAGGTTGTACAAGTGTTTACAAGGGTGTACAAGTATGTACAAGAATGTACAAGTTTGTACAAGTGTGTACAAGTGTGTACAAGGTTGTACAAGTGTGTACAAGGTTGTACAAGTGTGTACAAGGTTGTACAAGTGTGTACAAGGTTGTACAAGTGTGTACAAAGGTGTACAAGTGTGTACAAGGTTGTACAAGTGTGTACAAGGTTGAACAAGTGTGTACAAGGTTGTACAAGGTTGTACAATTGTGTACAAGGTTGTACAAGTGTGTACAAGGTTGTACAAGTGTGTACAAGGTTGTACAAGTGTGTACAAGGGTGTACAAGTTTGTACAAGTGTGTACAAGTTTGTACAAGTGTGTACAAGTTTGTACAAGGTTGTACAAATGTATACAAGGGTGTACAAAAGTGTACAAGGGTGCACAAGTTTGTACAAGGGTGTAAAAGTGTGTACAAGCTTGTACAAGTGTGTACAAGGGTGTACAGGTTTGTACAAGGTTGTACAAGTGTTTACAAGGGTGTACAAGTATGTACAAGAATGTAAAAGTTTGCACAAGTGTGTACAAGTTTGTAAAAGGTTGTACAAGTGTGTACAAGGGTGTACAAGTGTGTACAAGGGTGCACAAGTGTGTACAAGGGTGTACAATCGTGTACAATCTTGTACAAGTGTGTACAAGGGTGTACAGGTTTGTACAAGGTTGTACAAGTGTGTACAAGGTTGTACAAGTGTGTACAAGACTGTACAAGTTTGTACAAGTGTGTACAAGTTTGTACAAGGTTGTACAAATGTGTACAAGGGTGTACAAAAGTGTACAAGGGTGCACAAGTTTGTACAAGGGTGTACAAGTGTGTACAAGCTTGTACAAGTGTGTACAAGCTTGTACAAGGGTTTACAGGTTTGTACAAGGTTGTACAAGTGTGTACAAGGGTGTACAAGTATGTACAAGAATGTACAAGTTTGTACAAGTGTGTACAAGGGTGTACAAGTATGTACAAGAATGTACAAGTTTGTACAAGTGTGTACAAGGATGTACAAATGTGTACAAGGATGTAAAAGTTTGTACAAGTGTGTACAAGTTTGTACAAGGTTGTACAAGGTTGTACAAGTGTGTACAAGGTTGTACAAGTGTGTACAAGGTTGTACAAGTGTGTACAAGGTTGTACAAGTGTGTACAAGGTTGTACAAGTGTGTACAAGGTTGTACAAGTGTGTACAAGGGTGCACAAGTGTGTACAAGGGTGTACAATCGTGTACAAGCTTGTACAATCGTGTACATGCTTGTTTCAAGTTTGTACAAGGGTTTACAGGTTTGTACAAGGTTGTACAAGTGTGTACAAGGGTGTACAAGTATGTACAAGAATGTACAAGTTTGTACAAGTGTGTACAAGGGTGTACAAATGTGTACAAGGATGTAAAAGTTTGTACAAGTGTGTACAAGTTTGTACAAGGTTGTACAAGGTTGTACAAGTGTGTACAAGGTTGTACAAGTGTGTACAAGGTTGTACAAGTGTGTACAAGTTTGTACAAGTGTGTACAAGTTTGTACAAGGTTGTACAAATGTGTACAAGGGTGTGCGAAAGTGTACAAGGGTGCACAAGTTTGTACAAGGGTGTACAAGTGTGTACAAGGGTGTACAGGTTTGTACAAGGTTGTACAAGTGTTTACAAGGTTGTACAAGTGTGTACAAGGTTGCACAAGTGTGTACAAGAGTGTACAATCGTGTACAAGCTTGTACAAGTGTGTACAAGGGTGTACAGGTTTGTACAAGGTTGTACAAGTGTGTACAAGGTTTTACAATTGTGTACAAGGTTGTACAAGTGTGTACAAGGTTGTACAAGTGTGTACAAGTTTGTACAAGTGTGTACAAGTTGTACAAGTGTGTACAAGGTTGTACAAGTGTGTACATGGTTGTTCAAGTGTGTACATGTTTGTACAAGTGTGTTTAAGTTTGTACAAGGTTGTACAAATGTGTACAAGGGTGTACAAAAGTGTACAAGGGTGCACAAGTTTGTACAAGGGTGTACAAGTGTGTACAAGCTTGTACAAGTGTGTACAAGGGTGTACAGGTTTGTACAAGGTTGTACAAATGTGTACAAGGATGTACAAGTATGTACAAGAATGTACAATTTTGTACAAGTGTGTACAAGTTTGTAAAAGGTTGTACAAGTGTGTACAAGGGTGAACAAGTGTGTACAAGGTTGTACAAGTGTGTACCAGCTTGTACAATTGTGTACAAGGGTGTACAAGTGTGTACAAGGTTTTACAAGTTTTTACAAGGTTGTACAAGTGTGTACAAGGTTGTACAAGTGTGTACAAGGTTGTACAAGTGTGTACAAGGTTGTACAAGTGTGTACAAGGTTGTATAAGTGTGTACAAGGTTGAAAAAGTGTGTACATGGTTGTACAAGTGTGTACAAGGTTGTACAAGTGTGTACAAGGTTGTACAAGTGTGTACAAAGGTGTACAAGTGTGTACAAGGTTGTACAAGTGTGTACAAGGTTGTACAAGTGTGTACAAGGTTGTACAAGTGTGTACAAGGTTGTACAAGGTTGTACAATTGTGTACAAGGTTGTACATGTGTGTACAAGGTTGTACAAGTGTGTACAAGGTTGTACAAGTGTGTTCAAGGGTGTACAAGTTTGTACAAGTGTGTACAAGTTTGTACAATTGTGTACAAGTTTGTACAAGGTTGTACAAATGTATACAAGGGTGTACAAAAGTGTACAAGGGTGCACAAGTTTGTACAAGGGTGTACAAGTGTGTACAAGCTTGTACAAGTGTGTACAAGCTTGTACAAGTGTGTACAAGGGTGTACAGGTTTGTACAAGGTTGTACAAGTGTTTACAAGGGTGTACAAGTATGTACAAGAATGTACAAGTTTGTACAAGTGTGTACAAGTTTGTAAAAGGTTGTACAAGTGTGTACAAGGGTGTACAAGTGTGTACAAGGGTGCACAAGTGTGTACAAGCTTGTACAAGTGTGTACAAGGGTGTACAGGTTTGTACAAGGTTGTACAAGTGTGTACAAGGATGTACAAGTATGTACAAGAATGTACAATTTTGTACAAGTGTGTACAAGTTTGTAAAAGGTTGTACAAGTGTGTACAAGGGTGTACAAGTGTGTACAAGGTTGTACAAGTGTGTACAAGCTTGTACAAGTGTGTACAAGGGTGTACAAGTGTGTACAAGCTTGTACAAGTGTGTACAAGGGTGTACAAGTGTGTACAAGGTTGTGCAAGTTTTTACAAGGTTGTACAAGTGTGTACAAGTTTGTACAAGTGTGTACAAGGTTGTACAAGTGTGTACAAGGTTGTACAAGTGTGTACAAGGTTGTATAAGTGTGTAAAAGGTTGAAAAAGTGTGTACAAGGTTGTACAAGTGTGTACAAGGTTGTACAAGTGTGGACAAGTTTGTACAAGTGTGTACAAAGGTGTACAATTGTGTACAAGGTTGTACAAGTGTGTACAAGGTTGTACAAGTGTGTACAAGGTTGTACAATCGTGTACAAGGTTGTACAAGGTTGTACAATTGTGTACAAGGTTGTACAAGTGTGTACAAGGTTGTACAAGTGTGTACAAGGTTGTACAAGTGAGTACAAGGGTGTACAAGTTTGTACAAGTGTGTACAAGTTTGTACAAGTGTGTACAAGTTTGTACAAGGTTGTACAAATGTGTACAAGGGTGTACAAAAGTGTACAAGGGTGCACAAGTTTGTACAAGGGTGTACAAGTGTGTACAAGCTTGTAAAAGTGTGTACAAGCTTGTACAAGTGTGTACAAGGGTGTACAGGTTTGTACAAGGTTGTACAAGTGTTTACAAGGGTGTACAAGTATGTACAAGAATGTACAAGTTTGTACAAGTGTGTACAAGTGTGTACAAGGTTGTACAAGTGTGTACAAGGTTGTACAAGTGTGTACAAGGTTGTACAAGTGTGTACAAGGTTGTACAAGTGTGTACAAAGGTGTACAAGTGTGTACAAGGTTGTACAAGTGTGTACAAGGTTGAACAAGTGTGTACAAGGTTGTACAAGGTTGTACAATTGTGTACAAGGTTGTACAAGTGTGTACAAGGTTGTACAAGTGTGTACAAGGTTGTACAAGTGTGTAAAAGGGTGTACAAGTTTGTACAAGTGTGTACAAGTTTGTACAAGTGTGTACAAGTTTGTACAAGGTTGTACAAATGTATTCAAGGGTGTACAAAAGTGTACAAGGGTGCACAAGTTTGTACAAGGGTGTAAAAGTGTGTACAAGCTTGTACAAGTGTGTACAAGGGTGTACAGGTTTGTACAAGGTTGTACAAGTGTTTACAAGGGTGTACAAGTATGTACAAGAATGTAAAAGTTTGCACAAGTGTGTACAAGTTTGTAAAAGGTTGTACAAGTGTGTACAAGGGTGTACAAGTGTGTACAAGGGTGCACAAGTGTGTACAAGGGTGTACAATCGTGTACAATCTTGTACAAGTGTGTACAAGGGTGTACAGGTTTGTACAAGGTTGTACAAGTGTGTACAAGGTTGTACAAGTGTGTACAAGACTGTACAAGTTTGTACAAGTGTGTACAAGTTTGTACAATTGTGTACAAGTTTGTACAAGGTTGTACAAATGTATACAAGGGTGTACAAAAGTAAACAAGGGTGCACAAGTTTGTACAAGGGTGTAAAAGTGTGTACAAGCTTGTACAAGTGTGTACAAGCTTGTACAAGTGTGTACAAGGGTGTACAGGTTTGTACAAGTTTGTACAAGTGTTTACAAGGGTGTACAAGTATGTACAAGAATGTACAAGTTTGTACAAGTGTGTACAAGTTTGTAAAAGGTTGTACAAGTGTGTACAAGGGTGTACAAGTGTGTACAAGGGTGCACAAGTGTGTACAAGGGTGTACAATCGTGTACAAGCTTGTACAAGTGTGTACAAGGGTGTACAGGTTTGTACAAGGATGTACAAGTGTGTACAAGGGTGTACAAATGTGTACAAGGATGTAAAAGTTTGTACAAGTGTGTACAAGTTTGTACAAGGTTGTACAAGTAAGTACAAGTTTGTACAAGGGTGCACAAGTGTGTACAAGGTTGTACAAGTGTGTACAAGGTTGTACAAGTGTGTACAAGCTTGTACAAGTGTGTACAAGGTTGTACAAGTGTGTACAAGGTTGTACAAGTGTGTACAAGGTTGTACAAGTGTGTACAAGGTTGTACAAGTGTGTACAAGGTTGTACAAGTGTGTACAAGGTTGTACAAGTGTGTACAAGGTTGTACAAGTGTGTACATGGTTGTACAAGTGTGTACAAGGTTGTACAAGTGTGTACAAGGTTGTACAAGTGTGTACAAGGGTGCACAAGTGTGTACAAGGGTGTACAATCGTGTACAAGCTTGTACAAGTTTTTACAAGGTTGTACAAGTGTGTACAAGGTTGTACAAGTGTGTACAAGGTTGTACAAGTGTGTACAAGGTTGTACAAGTGTGTACAAGGTTGTACAAGTGTGTACAAGGTTGTACAAGTGTGTACAAGGTTGTATAAGTGTGTACAAAGGTGTACAAGTGTGTACAAGGTTGTACAAGTGTGTACAAGGTTGTACAAGTGTGTACATGGTTGTACAAGGTTGTACAATTGTGTACAAGGTTGTACAAGTGTGTACAAGGTAGTACAATGTGTACAAGGGTGTACAAGTTTGTACAAGTGTGTACAAGTTTGTACAAGTGTGTATAAGTTTGTACAAGTTTGTACAAATGTATACAAGGGTGTACAAAAGTGTACAAGGGTGCACAAGTTTGTACAAGGGTGTACAAGTGTGTACAAGCTTGTACAAGTGTGTACAAGCTTGTACAAGTGTGTACAAGGGTGTACAGGTTTGTACAAGTTTGTACAAGTGTTTACAAGGGTGTACAAAAGAATGTACAAGTTTGTACAAGTGTGTACAAGTTTGTAAAAGGTTGTACAAGTGTGTACAAGGTTGTACAAGTGTGTACAAGGTTGTACCATAGTGTACAAGGTTGTACAAGTGTGTACAAAGGTGTACAAGTGTGTACAAGGTTGTACAAGTGTGTACAAAGTTGTACAAGTGTGTACATGGTTGTACAAGGTTTTACAATTGTGTACAAGGTTGTACAAGTGTGTACAAGGTTGTACAAGTGTGTACAAGGGTGTACAAGTTTGTACAAGTGTGTACAAGTTTGTACAAGTGTGTACAAGTTTGTACAAGGTTGTACAAATGTACACAAGGGTGTACAAAAGTGTACAAGGGTGCACAAGTTTGTACAAGGTTGTACAAGTGTGTACAAGTTTGTACAAGGTTGTACAAGTGTGTACAAGTTTGTACAAGGTTGTACAAAGGTGTACAATTGTGTACAAGGTTGTACAAGTGTGTACAAGGTTGTACAAGTGTGTACAAGGTTGTACAAGTGTGTACAAGGTTGTACAAGTGTGTACAAGGTTGTACAAGTGTGTACAAGGTTGTACAAGTGTGTACAAGGTTGTACAAGTGTGTACAAGGGTGCACAAGTGTGTACAAGGGTGTACAATCGTGTACAAGCTTGTACAATCGTGTACATGCTTGTTTCAAGTTTGTACAAGGGTTTACAGGTTTGTACAAGGTTGTACAAGTGTGTACAAGGGTGTACAAGTATGTACAAGAATGTACAAGTTTGTACAAGTGTGTACAAGGGTGTACAAATGTGTACAAGGATGTAAAAGTTTGTACAAGTGTGTACAAGTTTGTACAAGGTTGTACAAGGTTGTACAAGTGTGTACAAGGTTGTACAAGTGTGTACAAGGTTGTACAAGTGTGTACAAGTTTGTACAAGTGTGTACAAGTTTGTACAAGGTTGTACAAGTGTGTACAAGGGTGTACAGGTTTGTACAAGGTTGTACAAGTGTTTACAAGGTTGTACAAGTGTGTACAAGGTTGCACAAGTGTGTACAAGAGTGTACAATCGTGTACAAGCTTGTACAAGTGTGTACAAGGGTGTACAGGTTTGTACAAGGTTGTACAAGTGTGTACAAGGTTTTACAATTGTGTACAAGGTTGTACAAGTGTGTACAAGGTTTTACAATTGTGTACAAGGTTGTACAAGTGTGTACAAGGTTGTACAAGTGTGTACAAGTTTGTACAAGTGTGTACAAGCTTGTACAAGTGTGTACAAGGTTGTACAAGTGTGTACATGGTTGTTCAAGTGTGTACATGTTTGTACAAGTGTGTTTAAGTTTGTACAAGGTTGTACAAATGTGTACAAGGGTGTACAAAAGTGTACAAGGGTGCACAAGTTTGTACAAGGGTGTACAAGTGTGTACAAGCTTGTACAAGTGTGTACAAGGGTGTACAGGTTTGTACAAGGTTGTACAAATGTGTACAAGGATGTACAAGTATGTACAAGAATGTACAATTTTGTACAAGTGTGTACAAGTTTGTAAAAGGTTGTACAAGTGTGTACAAGGGTGTACAGGTTTGTACAAGGTTGTACAAGTGTTTACAAGGGTGTACAAGTATGTACAAGAATGTACAAGTTTGTACAAGTGTGTACAAGTTTGTAAAAGGTTGTACAAGTGTGTACAAGGGTGTACAAGTGTGTACAAGGGTGCACAAGTGTGTACAAGCTTGTACAAGTGTGTACAAGGGTGTACAGGTTTGTACAAGGTTGTACAAGTGTGTACAAGGATGTACAAGTATGTACAAGAATGTACAATTTTGTACAAGTGTGTACAAGTTTGTAAAAGGTTGTACAAGTGTGTACAAGGGTGTACAAGTGTGTACAAGGTTGTACAAGTGTGTACAAGTGTGTACAAGGTTGTACAAGTGTGTACAAGCTTGTACAAGTGTGTACAAGGGTGTACAAGTGTGTACAAGCTTGTACAAGTGTGTACAAGGGTGTACAAGTGTGTACAAGGTTGTGCAAGTTTTTACAAGGTTGTACAAGTGTGTACAAGGTTGTACAAGTGTGTACAAGGTTGTACAAGTGTGTACAAGGTTGTACAAGTGTGTACAAGGTTGTATAAGTGTGTACAAGGTTGAAAAAGTGTGTACAAGGTTGTACAAGTGTGGACAAGTTTGTACAAGTGTGTACAAAGGTGTACAATTGTGTACAAGGTTGTACAAGTGTGTACAAGGTTGTACAAGTGTGTACAAGGGTGTACAATCGTGTACAAGGTTGTACAAGGTTGTACAATTGTGTACAAGGTTGTACAAGTGTGTACAAGGTTGTACAAGTGTGTACAAGGTTGTACAAGTGTGTACAAGGTTGTACAAGTGAGTACAAGGGTGTACAAGTTTGTACAAGTGTGTACAAGTTTGTACAAGTGTGTACAAGTTTGTACAAGGTTGTACAAATGTATACAAGGGTGTACAAAAGTGTACAAGGGTGCACAAGTTTGTACAAGGGTGTACAAGTGTGTACAAGCTTGTAAAAGTGTGTACAAGCTTGTACAAGTGTGTACAAGGGTGTACAGGTTTGTACAAGGTTGTACAAGTGTTTACAAGGGTGTACAAGTATGTACAAGAATGTACAAGTTTGTACAAGTGTGTACAAGTGTGTACAAGGTTGTACAAGTGTGTACAAGGTTGTACAAGTGTGTACAAGGTTGTACAAGTGTGTACAAGGTTGTACAAGTGTGTACAAAGGTGTACAAGTGTGTACAAGGTTGTACAAGTGTGTACAAGGTTGAACAAGTGTGTACAAGGTTGTACAAGGTTGTACAAGTGTGTACAAGGTTGTACAAGTGTGTACAAGGGTGTACAAGTGTGTACAAGGGTGTACAAGTTTGTACAAGTGTGTACAAGTTTGTACAAGTGTGTACAAGTTTGTACAAGGTTGTACAAATGTATACAAGGGTGTACAAAAGTGTACAAGGGTGCACAAGTTTGTACAAGGGTGTACAAGTGTGTACAAGCTTGTACAAGTGTGTACAAGGGTGTACAGGTTTGTACAAGGTTGTACAAGTGTTTACAAGGGTGTACAAGTATGTACAAGAATGTAAAAGTTTGCACAAGTGTGTACAAGTTTGTAAAAGGTTGTACAAGTGTGTACAAGGGTGTACAAGTGTGTACAAGGGTGCACAAGTGTGTACAAGGGTGTACAAGTGTGTACAAGGGTGCACAAGTGTGTACAAGGGTGTACAATCGTGTACAATCTTGTACAAGTGTGTACAAGGGTGTACAGGTTTGTACAAGGTTGTACAAGTGTGTACAAGGTTGTACAAGTGTGTACAAGGGTGTACAAGTTTGTACAAGTGTGTACAAGTTTGTACAATTGTGTACAAGTTTGTACAAGGTTGTACAAATGTATACAAGGGTGTACAAAAGTAAACAAGGGTGCACAAGTTTGTACAAGGGTGTACAAGTGTGTACAAGCTTGTACAAGTGTGTACAAGCTTGTACAAGTGTGTACAAGGGTGTACAGGTTTGTACAAGTTTGTACAAGTGTTTACAAGGGTGTACAAGTATGTACAAGAATGTACAAGTTTGTACAAGTGTGTACAAGTTTGTAAAAGGTTGTACAAGTGTGTACAAGGGTGTACAAGTGTGTACAAGGGTGCACAAGTGTGTATAAGGGTGTACAATCGTGTACAAGCTTGTACAAGTGTGTTCAAGGGTGTACAGGTTTGTACAAGGTTGTACAAGTGTGTAAAGGGTGTACAAATGTGTACAAGGATGTAAAAGTTTGTACAAGTGTGTACAAGTTTGTACAAGGTTGTACAAGTAAGTACAAGTTTGTACAAGGGTGCACAAGTGTGTACAAGGTTGTACAAGTGTGTACAAGCTTGTACAAGTGTGTACAAGGTTGTACAAGTGTGTACAAGGTTGTACAAGTGTGTACAAGGTTGTACAAGTGTGTACAAGGTTGTACAAGTGTGTACAAGGTTGTACAAGTGTGTACAAGGTTGTACAAGTGTGTACAAGGTTGTACAAGTGTGTACAAGGTTGTACAAGTGTGTACATGGTTGTACAAGTGTGTACAAGGTTGTACAAGTGTGTACAAGGTTGTACAAGTGTGTACAAGGGTGCACAAGTGTGTACAAGGGTGTACAATCGTGTACAAGCTTGTACAAGTTTTTACAAGGTTGTACAAGTGTGTACAAGGTTGTACAAGTGTGTACAAGGTTGTACAAGTGTGTACAAGGTTGTACAAGTGTGTACAAGGTTGTACAAGTGTGTACAAGGTTGTATAAGTGTGTACAAAGGTGTACAAGTGTGTACAAGGTTGTACAAGTGTGTACAAGGTTGTACAAGTGTGTACATGGTTGTACAAGGTTGTACAATTGTGTACAAGGTTGTACAAGTGTGTACAAGGTTGTACAATGTGTACAAGGGTGTACAAGTTTGTACAAGTGTGTACAAGTTTGTACAAGTGTGTACAAGTTTGTACAAGTTTGTACAAATGTATACAAGGGTGTACAAAAGTGTACAAGGGTGCACAAGTTTGTACAAGGGTGTACAAGTGTGTACAAGCTTGTACAAGTGTGTACAAGCTTGTACAAGTGTGTACAAGGGTGTACAGGTTTGTACAAGTTTGTACAAGTGTTTACAAGGGTGTACAAAAGAATGTACAAGTTTGTACAAGTGTGTACAAGTTTGTAAAAGGTTGTACAAGTGTGTACAAGGTTGTACAAGTGTGTACAAGGTTGTACAAGTGTGTACAAGGTTGTACCATAGTGTACAAGGTTGTACAAGTGTGTACAAAGGTGTACAAGTGTGTACAAGGTTGTACAAGTGTGTACAAAGTTGTACAAGTGTGTACATGGTTGTACAAGGTTTTACAATTGTGTACAAGGTTGTACAAGTGTGTACAAGGTTGTACAAGTGTGTACAAGGGTGTACAAGTTTGTACAAGTGTGTACAAGTTTGTACAAGTGTGTACAAGTTTGTACAAGGTTGTACAAATGTACACAAGGGTGTACAAAAGTGTACAAGGGTGCACAAGTTTGTACAAGGTTGTACAAGTGTGTACAAGTTTGTACAAGGTTGTACAAGTGTGTACAAGGTTGTACAAGTGTGTACAAGGTTGTACAAGTGTGTACAAGGTTGTACAAGTGTGTACAAGGTTGTACAAGTGTGTACAAGGTTGTACAAGTGTGTACAAGGTTGTACAAGTGTGTACAAGGTTGTACAAGTGTGTACAAGGGTGCACAAGTGTGTACAAGGTTGTACAAGTAAGTACAAGTTTGTACAAGAATGTACAAGTGTGTACAAGGTTTTACAATTGTGTAAAAGGTTGTACAAGTGTGTACAAGGTTGTACAAGCGTGTACAAGGTTGTACAAGTGTGTACAAGGTTGTACAAGTGTGTACAAGGTTATACAAGTGTGTACAAGTTTGTTTAAGTGTGTACAAGTTTGTACAAGGTTGTACAAATGTGTACAAGGGTGTACAAAAGTGTACAAGGGTGCACAAGTTTGTACAAGGGTGTACAAGTGTGTACAAGCTTGTACAAGTGTGTACAAGCTTGTACAAGGGTTCACAGGTTTGTACAAGGTTGTACAAGTGTGTACAAGGGTGTACAAGTATGTACAAGAATGTACAAGTTTGTACAAGTGTGTACAAGGGTGTACAAGTATGTACAAGAATGTACAAGTTTGTACAAGTGTGTACAAGGATGTACAAATGTGTACAAGGATGTAAAAGTTTGTACAAGTGTGTACAAGTTTGTACAAGGTTGTACAAGGTTGTACAAGTGTGTACAAGGTTGTACAAGTGTGTACAAGGTTGTACAAGTGTGTACAAGGTTGTACAAGTGTGTACAAGGTTGTACAAGTGTGTACAAGGGTGTACAAGTGTGTACAAGTTTGTACAAGGTTGTACAAGGTTGTACAAGTGTGTACAAGGTTGTACAAGTGTGTACAAGGTTGTACAAGTGTGTACAAGGTTGTACAATCGTGTACATGCTTGTTTCAAGTTTGTACAAGGGTTTACAGGTTTGTACAAGGTTGTACAAGTGTGTACAAGGGTGTACAAGTATGTACAAGAATGTACAAGTTTGTACAAGTGTGTACAAGGGTGTACAAATGTGTACAAGGATGTAAAAGTTTGTACAAGTGTGTACAAGTTTGTACAAGGTTGTACAAGGTTGTACAAGTGTGTACAAGGTTGTACAAGTGTGTACAAGGTTGTACAAGTGTGTACAAGTTTGTACAAGTGTGTACAAGTTTGTACAAGGTTGTACAAATGTGTACAAGGGTGTACGAAAGTGTACAAGGGTGCACAAGTTTGTACAAGGGTGTACAAGTGTGTACAAGGGTGTACAGATTTGTACAAGGTTGTACAAGTGTTTACAAGGTTGTACAAGTGTGTACAAGGTTGCACAAGTGTGTACAAGAGTGTACAATCGTGTACAAGCTTGTACAAGTGTGTACAAGGGTGTACAGGTTTGTACAAGGTTGTACAAGTGTGTACAAGGTTTTACAATTGTGTACAAGGTTGTACAAGTGTGTACAAGGTTGTACAAGTGTGTACAAGTTTGTACAAGTGTGTACAAGTTGTACAAGTGTGTACAAGGTTGTACAAGTGTGTACATGGTTGTTCAAGTGTGTACATGTTTGTACAAGTGTGTTTAAGTTTGTACAAGGTTGTACAAATGTGTACAAGGGTGTACAAAAGTGTACAAGGGTGCACAAGTTTGTACAAGGGTGTACAAGTGTGTACAAGCTTGTACAAGTGTGTACAAGGGTGTACAGGTTTGTACAAGGTTGTACAAATGTGTACAAGGATGTACAAGTATGTACAAGAATGTACAATTTTGTACAAGTGTGTACAAGTTTGTAAAAGGTTGTACAAGTGTGTACAAGGGTGAACAAGTGTGTACAAGGTTGTACAAGTGTGTACAAGCTTGTACAATTGTGTACAAGGGTGTACAAGTGTGTACAAGGTTGTACAAGTTTTTACAAGGTTGTACAAGTGTGTACAAGGTTGTACAAGTGTGTACAAGGTTGTACAAGTGTGTACAAGGTTGTACAAGTGTGTACAAGGTTGTACAAGTGTGTACAAGGTTGTATAAGTGTGTACAAGGTTGAAAAAGTGTGTACATGGTTGTACAAGTGTGTACAAGGTTGTACAAGTGTGTACAAGGTTGTACAAGTGTGTACAAAGGTGTACAAGTGTGTACAAGGTTCTACAAGTGTGTACAAGGTTGTACAAGTGTGTACAAGGTTGTACAAGTGTGTACAAGGTTGTACAAGGTTGTACAATTGTGTACAAGGTTGTACATGTGTGTACAAGGTTGTACAAGTGTGTACAAGGTTGTACAAGTGTGTTCAAGGGTGTACAAGTTTGTACAAGTGTGTACAAGTTTGTACAATTGTGTACAAGTTTGTACAAGGTTGTACAAATGTATACAAGGGTGTACAAAAGTGTACAAGGGTGCACAAGTTTGTACAAGGGTGTACAAGTGTGTACAAGCTTGTACAAGTGTGTACAAGCTTGTACAAGTGTGTACAAGCTTGTACAAGTGTGTACAAGGGTGTACAGGTTTGTACAAGGTTGTACAAGTGTTTACAAGGGTGTACAAGTATGTACAAGAATGTACAAGTTTGTACAAGTGTGTACAAGTTTGTAAAAGGTTGTACAAGTGTGTACAAGGGTGTACAAGTGTGTACAAGGGTGCACAAGTGTGTACAAGCTTGTACAAGTGTGTACAAGGGTGTACAGGTTTGTACAAGGTTGTACAAGTGTGTACAAGGATGTACAAGTATGTACAAGAATGTACAATTTTGTACAAGTGTGTACAAGTTTGTAAAAGGTTGTACAAGTGTGTACAAGGGTGTACAAGTGTGTACAAGGTTGTACAAGTGTGTACAAGCTTGTACAAGTGTGTACAAGGGTGTACAAGTGTGTACAAGCTTGTACAAGTGTGTACAAGGGTGTACAAGTGTGTACAAGGTTGTGCAAGTTTTTACAAGGTTGTACAAGTGTGTACAAGGTTGTACAAGTGTGTACAAGGTTGTACAAGTGTGTACAAGGTTGTACAAGTGTGTACAAGGTTGTATAAGTGTGTACAAGGTTGAAAAAGTGTGTACAAGGTTGTACAAGTGTGTACAAGGTTGTACAAGTGTGGACAAGTTTGTACAAGTGTGTACAAAGGTGTACAATTGTGTACAAGGTTGTACAAGTGTGTACAAGGTTGTACAAGTGTGTACAAGGTTGTACAATCGTGTACAAGTTTGTACAAGGTTGTACAATTGTGTACAAGGTTGTACAAGTGTGTACAAGGTTGTACAAGTGTGTACAAGGTTGTACAAGTGTGTACAAGGTTGTACAAGTGAGTACAAGGGTGTACAAGTTTGTACAAGTGTGTACAAGTTTGTACAAGTGTGTACAAGTTTGTACAAGGTTGTACAAATGTGTACAAGGGTGTACAAAAGTGTACAAGGGTGCACAAGTTTGTACAAGGGTGTACAAGTGTGTACAAGCTTGTACAAGTGTGTACAAGGGTGTACAGGTTTGTACAAGGTTGTACAAGTGTTTACAAGGGTGTACAAGTATGTACAAGAATGTACAAGTTTGTACAAGTGTGTACAAGTGTGTACAAGGTTGTACAAGTGTGTACAAGGTTGTACAAGTGTGTACAAGGTTGTACAAGTGTGTACAAGGTTGTACAAGTGTGTACAAAGGTGTACAAGTGTGTACAAGGTTGTACAAGTGTGTACAAGGTTGAACAAGTGTGTACAAGGTTGTACAAGGTTGTACAATTGTGTACAAGGTTGTACAAGTGTGTACAAGGTTGTACAAGTGTGTACAAGGTTGTACAAGTGTGTACAAGGGTGTACAAGTTTGTACAAGTGTGTACAAGTTTGTACAAGTGTGTACAAGTTTGTACAAGGTTGTACAAATGTATACAAGGGTGTACAAAAGTGTACAAGGGTGCACAAGTTTGTACAAGGGTGTAAAAGTGTGTACAAGCTTGTACAAGTGTGTACAAGGGTGTACAGGTTTGTACAAGGTTGTACAAGTGTTTACAAGGGTGTACAAGTATGTACAAGAATGTAAAAGTTTGCACAAGTGTGTACAAGTTTGTAAAAGGTTGTACAAGTGTGTACAAGGGTGTACAAGTGTGTACAAGGGTGCACAAGTGTGTACAAGGGTGTACAATCGTGTACAATCTTGTACAAGTGTGTACAAGGGTGTACAGATTTGTACAAGGTTGTACAAGTGTGTACAAGGTTGTACAAGTGTGTACAAGACTGTACAAGTTTGTACAAGTGTGTACAAGTTTGTACAAGGTTGTACAAATGTGTACAAGGGTGTACAAAAGTGTACAAGGGTGCACAAGTTTGTACAAGGGTGTACAAGTGTGTACAAGCTTGTACAA
The DNA here is from genome assembly GCF_028750875.1 of Macrosteles quadrilineatus. NCBI lineage: Eukaryota > Metazoa > Arthropoda > Insecta > Hemiptera > Cicadellidae > Macrosteles > Macrosteles quadrilineatus. The sequence goes on along the minus strand of NW_026542767.1, from coordinate 141,931 downwards.
GTGTGTACAAGCTTGTACAAGGGTTTACAGGTTTGTACAAGTTTGTACAAGTGTGTACAAGGGTGTACAAGTATGTACAAGAATGTACAAGTTTGTACAAGTGTGTACAAGGGTGTACAAGTATGTACAAGAATGTACAAGTTTGTACAAGTGTGTACAAGGATGTACAAATGTGTACAAGGATGTAAAAGTTTGTACAAGTGTGTACAAGTTTGTACAAGGTTGTACAAGGTTGTACAAGTGTGTACAAGGTTGTACAAGTGTGTACAAGGTTGTACAAGTGTGTACAAGGTTGTACAAGTGTGTACAAGGTTGTACAAGTGTGTACAAGGGTGCACAAGTGTGTACAAGGGTGTACAATCGTGTACAAGCTTGTACAATCGTGTACATGCTTGTTTCAAGTTTGTACAAGGGTTTACAGGTTTGTACAAGGTTGTACAAGTGTGTACAAGGGTGTACAAGTATGTACAAGAATGTACAAGTTTGTACAAGTGTGTACAAGGGTGTACAAATGTGTACAAGGATGTAAAAGTTTGTACAAGTGTGTACAAGTTTGTACAAGGTTGTACAAGGTTGTACAAGTGTGTACAAGGTTGTACAAGTGTGTACAAGGTTGTACAAGTGTGTACAAGTTTGTACAAGTGTGTACAAGTTTGTACAAGGTTGTACAAATGTGTACAAGGGTGTACGAAAGTGTACAAGGGTGCACAAGTTTGTACAAGGGTGTATAAGTGTGTACAAGGGTGTACAGGTTTGTACAAGGTTGTACAAGTGTTTACAAGGTTGTACAAGTGTGTACAAGGTTGCACAAGTGTGTACAAGAGTGTACAATCGTGTACAAGCTTGTACAAGTGTGTACAAGGGTGTACAGGTTTGTACAAGGTTGTACAAGTGTGTACAAGGTTTTACAATTGTGTACAAGGTTGTACAAGTGTGTACAAGGTTGTACAAGTGTGTACAAGTTTGTACAAGTGTGTACAAGTTGTACAAGTGTGTACAAGGTTGTACAAGTGTGTACATGGTTGTTCAAGTGTGTACATGTTTGTACAAGTGTGTTTAAGTTTGTACAAGGTTGTACAAATGTGTACAAGGGTGTACAAAAGTGTACAAGGGTGCACAAGTTTGTACAAGGGTGTACAAGTGTGTACAAGCTTGTACAAGTGTGTACAAGGGTGTACAGGTTTGTACAAGGTTGTACAAATGTGTACAAGGATGTACAAGTATGTACAAGAATGTACAATTTTGTACAAGTGTGTACAAGTTTGTAAAAGGTTGTACAAGTGTGTACAAGGGTGAACAAGTGTGTACAAGGTTGTACAAGTGTGTACAAGCTTGTACAATTGTGTACAAGGGTGTACAAGTGTGTACAAGGTTGTACAAGTTTTTACAAGGTTGTACAAGTGTGTACAAGGTTGTACAAGTGTGTACAAGGTTGTACAAGTGTGTACAAGGTTGTACAAGTGTGTACAAGGTTGTATAAGTGTGTACAAGGTTGAAAAAGTGTGTACATGGTTGTACAAGTGTGTACAAGGTTGTACAAGTGTGTACAAGGTTGTACAAGTGTGTACAAAGGTGTACAAGTGTGTACAAGGTTGTACAAGTGTGTACAAGGTTGTACAAGTGTGTACAAGGTTGTACAAGTGTGTACAAGGTTGTACAAGGTTGTACAATTGTGTACAAGGTTGTACATGTGTGTACAAGGTTGTACAAGTGTGTACAAGGTTGTACAAGTGTGTTCAAGGGTGTACAAGTTTGTACAAGTGTGTACAAGTTTGTACAATTGTGTACAAGTTTGTACAAGGTTGTACAAATGTATACAAGGGTGTACAAAAGTGTACAAGGGTGCACAAGTTTGTACAAGGGTGTACAAGTGTGTACAAGCTTGTACAAGTGTGTACAAGCTTGTACAAGTGTGTACAAGCTTGTACAAGTGTGTACAAGGGTGTACAGGTTTGTACAAGGTTGTACAAGTGTTTACAAGGGTGTACAAGTATGTACAAGAATGTACAAGTTTGTACAAGTGTGTACAAGTTTGTAAAAGGTTGTACAAGTGTGTACAAGGGTGTACAAGTGTGTACAAGGGTGCACAAGTGTGTACAAGCTTGTACAAGTGTGTACAAGGGTGTACAGGTTTGTACAAGGTTGTACAAGTGTGTACAAGGATGTACAAGTATGTACAAGAATGTACAATTTTGTACAAGTGTGTACAAGTTTGTAAAAGGTTGTACAAGTGTGTACAAGGGTGTACAAGTGTGTACAAGGTTGTACAAGTGTGTACAAGCTTGTACAAGTGTGTACAAGGGTGTACAAGTGTGTACAAGCTTGTACAAGTGTGTACAAGGGTGTACAAGTGTGTACAAGGTTGTGCAAGTTTTAACAAGGTTGTACAAGTGTGTACAAGGTTGTACAAGTGTGTACAAGGTTGTACAAGTGTGTACAAGGTTGTACAAGTGTGTACAAGGTTGTATAAGTGTGTACAAGTTTGAAAAAGTGTGTACAAGGTTGTACAAGTGTGTACAAGGTTGTACAAGTGTGGACAAGTTTGTACAAGTGTGTACAAAGGTGTACAATTGTGTACAAGGTTGTACAAGTGTGTACAAGGTTGTACAAGTGTGTACAAGGTTGTACAATCGTGTACAAGGTTGTACAAGGTTGTACAATTGTGTACAAGGTTGTACAAGTGTGTACAAGGTTGTACAAGTGTGTACAAGGTTGTACAAGTGTGTACAAGGTTGTACAAGTGAGTACAAGGGTGTACAAGTTTGTACAAGTGTGTACAAGTTTGTACAAGTGTGTACAAGTTTGTACAAGGTTGTACAAATGTGTACAAGGGTGTACAAAAGTGTACAAGGGTGCACAAGTTTGTACAAGGGTGTACAAGTGTGTACAAGCTTGTAAAAGTGTGTACAAGCTTGTACAAGTGTGTACAAGGGTGTACAGGTTTGTACAAGGTTGTACAAGTGTTTACAAGGGTGTACAAGTATGTACAAGAATGTACAAGTTTGTACAAGTGTGTACAAGTGTGTACAAGGTTGTACAAGTGTGTACAAGGTTGTACAAGTGTGTACAAGGTTGTACAAGTGTGTACAAGGTTGTACAAGTGTGTACAAGGTTGTACAAGTGTGTACAAAGGTGTACAAGTGTGTACAAGGTTGTACAAGTGTGTACAAGGTTGAACAAGTGTGTACAAGGTTGTACAAGGTTGTACAATTGTGTACAAGGTTGTACAAGTGTGTACAAGGTTGTACAAGTGTGTACAAGGTTGTACAAGTGTGTACAAGGGTGCACAAGTTTGTACAAGTGTGTACAAGTTTGTACAAGTGTGTACAAGTTTGTACAAGGTTGTACAAATGTATACAAGGGTGTACAAAAGTGTACAAGGGTGCACAAGTTTGTACAAGGGTGTAAAAGTGTGTACAAGCTTGTACAAGTGTGTACAAGGGTGTACAGGTTTGTACAAGGTTGTACAAGTGTTTACAAGGGTGTACAAGTATGTACAAGAATGTAAAAGTTTGCACAAGTGTGTACAAGTTTGTAAAAGGTTGTACAAGTGTGTACAAGGGTGTACAAGTGTGTACAAGGGTGCACAAGTGTGTACAAGGGTGTACAATCGTGTACAATCTTGTACAAGTGTGTACAAGGGTGTACAGGTTTGTACAAGGTTGTACAAGTGTGTACAAGGTTGTACAAGTGTGTACAAGACTGTACAAGTTTGTACAAGTGTGTACAAGTTTGTACAATTGTGTACAAGTTTGTACAAGGTTGTACAAATGTATACAAGGGTGTACAAAAGTAAACAAGGGTGCACAAGTTTGTACAAGGGTGTAAAAGTGTGTACAAGCTTGTACAAGTGTGTACAAGCTTGTACAAGTGTGTACAAGGGTGTACAGGTTTGTACAAGTTTGTACAAGTGTTTACAAGGGTGTACAAGTATGTACAAGAATGTACAAGTTTGTACAAGTGTGTACAAGTTTGTAAAAGGTTGTACAAGTGTGTACAAGGGTGTACAAGTGTGTACAAGGGTGCACAAGTGTGTACAAGGGTGTACAATCGTGTACAAGCTTGTACAAGTGTGTTCAAGGGTGTACAGGTTTGTACAAGGTTGTACAAGTGTGTACAAGGGTGTACAAATGTGTACAAGGATGTAAAAGTTTGTACAAGTGTGTACAAGTTTGTACAAGGTTGTACAAGTAAGTACAAGTTTGTACAAGGGTGCACAAGTGTGTACAAGGTTGTACAAGTGTGTACAAGGTTGTACAAGTGTGTACAAGCTTGTACAAGTGTGTACAAGGTTGTACAAGTGTGTACAAGGTTGTACAAGTGTGTACAAGGTTGTACAAGTGTGTACAAGGTTGTACAAGTGTGTACAAGGTTGTACAAGTGTGTACAAGGTTGTACAAGTGTGTACAAGGTTGTACAAGTGTGTACAAGGTTGTACAAGTGTGTACAAGGTTGTACAAGTGTGTACAAGGTTGTACAAGTGTGTACAAGGTTGTACAAGTGTGTACAAGGTTGTACAAGTGTGTACATGGTTGTACAAGTGTGTACAAGGTTGTACAAGTGTGTACAAGGTTGTACAAGTGTGTACAAGGGTGCACAAGTGTGTACAAGGGTGTACAATCGTGTACAAGCTTGTACAAGTTTTTACAAGGTTGTACAAGTGTGTACAAGGTTGTACAAGTGTGTACAAGGTTGTACAAGTGTGTACAAGGTTGTACAAGTGTGTACAAGGTTGTACAAGTGTGTACAAGGTTGTACAAGTGTGTACAAGGTTGTATAAGTGTGTACAAAGGTGTACAAGTGTGTACAAGGTTGTACAAGTGTGTACAAGGTTGTACAAGTGTGTACATGGTTGTACAAGTGTGTACAAGGTTGTACAATGTGTACAAGGGTGTACAAGTTTGTACAAGTGTGTACAAGTTTGTACAAGTGTGTATAAGTTTGTACAAGTTTGTACAAATGTATACAAGGGTGTACAAAAGTGTACAAGGGTGCACAAGTTTGTACAAGGGTGTACAAGTGTGTACAAGCTTGTACAAGTGTGTACAAGCTTGTACAAGTGTGTACAAGGGTGTACAGGTTTGTACAAGTTTGTACAAGTGTTTACAAGGGTGTACAAAAGAATGTACAAGTTTGTACAAGTGTGTACAAGTTTGTAAAAGGTTGTACAAGTGTGTACAAGGTTGTACAAGTGTGTACAAGGTTGTACCATAGTGTACAAGGTTGTACAAGTGTGTACAAAGGTGTACAAGTGTGTACAAGGTTGTACAAGTGTGTACAAAGTTGTACAAGTGTGTACATGGTTGTACAAGGTTTTACAATTGTGTACAAGGTTGTACAAGTGTGTACAAGGTTGTACAAGTGTGTACAAGGGTGTACAAGTTTGTACAAGTGTGTACAAGTTTGTACAAGTGTGTACAAGTTTGTACAAGGTTGTACAAATGTACACAAGGGTGTACAAAAGTGTACAAGGGTGCACAAGTTTGTACAAGGTTGTACAAGTGTGTACAAGTTTGTACAAGGTTGTACAAGTGTGTACAAGTTTGTACAAGGTTGTACAAAGGTGTACAATTGTGTACAAGGTTGTACAAGTGTGTACAAGGTTGTACAAGTGTGTACAAGGTTGTACAAGTGTGTACAAGGTTGTACAAGTGTGTACAAGGTTGTACAAGTGTGTACAAGGTTGTACAAGTGTGTACAAGGGTGCACAAGTGTGTACAAGGGTGTACAATCGTGTACAAGCTTGTACAATCGTGTACAAGCTTGTACAAGTGTGTACAAGGGTTTACAGGTTTGTACAAGGTTGTACAAGTGTGTACAAGGGTGTACAAATGTGTACAAGGATGTAAAAGTTTGTACAAGTGTGTACAAGTTTGTACAAGGTTGTACAAGTTTGTACAATGTTTTACAATTGTGTACAAGGTTGTACAAGTGTGTACAAGGTTGTACAGGTTTGTACAAGGTTGTACAAGTGTTTACAAGGGAGTACAAGTATGTACAAAAATGTACAAGTTTTTACAAGTGTGTACAAGTGTGTACAAGGTTGTACAAGTGTGTACAAGGTTGTACAAGTGTGTACAAGGTTGTACAAGTGTGTACAAGGTTGAACAAGTGTGTACAAAGGTGTACAAGTGTGTACAAGGATGTACAAGTGTGTACAAGGTTGTACAAGTGTGTACAAGGTTGTACAAGTGTGTACAAGGTTGTACAAGGTTGTACAATTGTGTACAAGGTTGTACAAGTGTGTACAAGGTTGCACAAGTGTGTACAAGAGTGTACAATCGTGTACAAGCTTGTACAAGTGTGTACAAGGGTGTACAGGTTTGTACAAGGTTGTACAAGTGTGTACAAGGGTGTACAGGTTTGTACAAGGTTGTACAAGTGTGTACAAGGTTTTACAATTGTGTACAAGGTTGTACAAGTGTGTACAAGGTTGTACAAGTGTGTACAAGTTTGTACAAGTGTGTACAAGTTGTACAAGTGTGTACAAGGTTGTACAAGTGTGTACATGGTTGTTCAAGTGTGTACATGTTTGTACAAGTGTGTTTAAGTTTGTACAAGGTTGTACAAATGTGTACAAGGGTGTACAAAAGTGTACAAGGGTGCACAAGTTTGTACAAGGGTGTACAAGTGTGTACAAGCTTGTACAAGTGTGTACAAGGGTGTACAGGTTTGTACAAGGTTGTACAAATGTGTACAAGGATGTACAAGTATGTACAAGAATGTACAATTTTGTACAAGTGTGTACAAGTTTGTAAAAGGTTGTACAAGTGTGTACAAGGGTGAACAAGTGTGTACAAGGTTGTACAAGTGTGTACAAGCTTGTACAATTGTGTACAAGGGTGTACAAGTGTGTACAAGGTTGTACAAGTTTTTACAAGGTTGTACAAGTGTGTACAAGGTTGTACAAGTGTGTACAAGGTTGTACAAGTGTGTACAAGGTTGTACAAGTGTGTACAAGGTTGTATAAGTGTGTACATGGTTGTACAAGTGTGTACAAGGTTGTACAAGTGTGTACAAGGTTGTACAAGTGTGTACAAGGTTGTACAAGTGTGTACAAAGGTGTACAAGTGTGTACAAGGTTGTACAAGTGTGTACAAGGTTGTACAAGTGTGTACAAGGTTGTACAAGTGTGTACAAGGTTGTACAAGGTTGTACAATTGTGTACAAGGTTGTACATGTGTGTACAAGGTTGTACAAGTGTGTACAAGGTTGTACAAGTGTGTTCAAGGGTGTACAAGTTTGTACAAGTGTGTACAAGTTTGTACAATTGTGTACAAGTTTGTACAAGGTTGTACAAATGTATACAAGGGTGTACAAAAGTGTACAAGGGTGCACAAGTTTGTACAAGGGTGTACAAGTGTGTACAAGCTTGTACAAGTGTGTACAAGCTTGTACAAGTGTGTACAAGCTTGTACAAGTGTGTACAAGGGTGTACAGGTTTGTACAAGGTTGTACAAGTGTTTACAAGGGTGTACAAGTATGTACAAGAATGTACAAGTTTGTACAAGTGTGTACAGGTTTGTAAAAGGTTGTACAAGTGTGTACAAGGGTGTACAAGTGTGTACAAGGGTGCACAAGTGTGTACAAGCTTGTACAAGTGTGTACAAGGGTGTACAGGTTTGTACAAGGTTGTACAAGTGTGTACAAGGATGTACAAGTATGTACAAGAATGTACAATTTTGTACAAGTGTGTACAAGTTTGTAAAAGGTTGTACAAGTGTGTACAAGGGTGTACAAGTGTGTACAAGGTTGTACAAGTGTGTACAAGCTTGTACAAGTGTGTACAAGGGTGTACAAGTGTGTACAAGCTTGTACAAGTGTGTACAAGGGTGTACAAGTGTGTACAAGGTTGTGCAAGTTTTTACAAGGTTGTACAAGTGTGTACAAGGTTGTACAAGTGTGTACAAGGTTGTACAAGTGTGTACAAGGTTGTACAAGTGTGTACAAGGTTGTATAAGTGTGTACAAGGTTGAAAAAGTGTGTACAAGGTTGTACAAGTGTGTACAAGGTTGTACAAGTGTGGACAAGTTTGTACAAGTGTGTACAAAGGTGTACAATTGTGTACAAGGTTGTACAAGTGTGTACAAGGTTGTACAAGTGTGTACAAGGTTGTACAATCGTGTACAAGGTTGTACAAGGTTGTACAATTGTGTACAAGGTTGTACAAGTGTGTACAAGGTTGTACAAGTGTGTACAAGGTTGTACAAGTGTGTACAAGGTTGTACAAGTGAGTACAAGGGTGTACAAGTTTGTACAAGTGTGTACAAGTTTGTACAAGTGTGTACAAGTTTGTACAAGGTTGTACAAATGTGTACAAGGGTGTACAAAAGTGTACAAGGGTGCACAAGTTTGTACAAGGGTGTACAAGTGTGTACAAGCTTGTAAAAGTGTGTACAAGCTTGTACAAGTGTGTACAAGGGTGTACAGGTTTGTACAAGGTTGTACAAGTGTTTACAAGGGTGTACAAGTATGTACAAGAATGTACAAGTTTGTACAAGTGTGTACAAGTGTGTACAAGGTTGTACAAGTGTGTACAAGGTTGTACAAGTGTGTACAAGGTTGTACAAGTGTGTACAAGGTTGTACAAGTGTGTACAAAGGTGTACAAGTGTGTACAAGGTTGTACAAGTGTGTACAAGGTTGAACAAGTGTGTACAAGGTTGTACAAGGTTGTACAATTGTGTACAAGGTTGTACAAGTGTGTACAAGGTTGTACAAGTGTGTACAAGGTTGTACAAGTGTGTACAAGGGTGTACAAGTTTGTACAAGTGTGTACAAGTTTGTACAAGTGTGTACAAGGTTGTACAAGGTTGTACAAATGTATACAAGGGTGTACAAAAGTGTACAAGGGTGCACAAGTTTGTACAAGGGTGTAAAAGTGTGTACAAGCTTGTACAAGTGTGTACAAGGGTGTACAGGTTTGTACAAGGTTGTACAAGTGTTTACAAGGGTGTACAAGTATGTACAAGAATGTAAAAGTTTGCACAAGTGTGTACAAGTTTGTAAAAGGTTGTACAAGTGTGTACAAGGGTGTACAAGTGTGTACAAGGGTGCACAAGTGTGTACAAGGGTGTACAATCGTGTACAATCTTGTACAAGTGTGTACAAGGGTGTACAGGTTTGTACAAGGTTGTACAAGTGTGTACAAGGTTGTACAAGTTTGTACAAGACTGTACAAGTTTGTACAAGTGTGTACAAGTTTGTACAAGGTTGTACAAATGTGTACAAGGGTGTACAAAAGTGTACAAGGGTGCACAAGTTTGTACAAGGGTGTACAAGTGTGTACAAGCTTGTACAAGTGTGTACAAGCTTGTACAAGGGTTTACAGGTTTGTACAAGTTTGTACAAGTGTGTACAAGGGTGTACAAGTATGTACAAGAATGTACAAGTTTGTACAAGTGTGTACAAGGGTGTACAAGTATGTACAAGAATGTACAAGTTTGTACAAGTGTGTACAAGGATGTACAAATGTGTACAAGGATGTAAAAGTTTGTACAAGTGTGTACAAGTTTGTACAAGGTTGTACAAGGTTGTACAAGTGTGTACAAGGTTGTACAAGTGTGTACAAGGTTGTACAAGTGTGTACAAGGTTGTACAAGTGTGTACAAGGTTGTACAAGTGTGTACAAGGGTGCACAAGTGTGTACAAGGGTGTACAATCGTGTACAAGCTTGTACAATCGTGTACATGCTTGTTTCAAGTTTGTACAAGGGTTTACAGGTTTGTACAAGGTTGTACAAGTGTGTACAAGGGTGTACAAGTATGTACAAGAATGTACAAGTTTGTACAAGTGTGTACAAGGGTGTACAAATGTGTACAAGGATGTAAAAGTTTGTACAAGTGTGTACAAGTTTGTACAAGGTTGTACAAGGTTGTACAAGTGTGTACAAGGTTGTACAAGTGTGTACAAGGTTGTACAAGTGTGTACAAGTTTGTACAAGTGTGTACAAGTTTGTACAAGGTTGTACAAATGTGTACAAGGGTGTACGAAAGTGTACAAGGGTGCACAAGTTTGTACAAGGGTGTACAAGTGTGTACAAGGGTGTACAGGTTTGTACAAGGTTGTACAAGTGTTTACAAGGTTGTACAAGTGTGTACAAGGTTGCACAAGTGTGTACAAGAGTGTACAATCGTGTACAAGCTTGTACAAGTGTGTACAAGGGTGTACAGGTTTGTACAAGGTTGTACAAGTGTGTAAAAGGTTTTACAATTGTGTACAAGGTTGTACAAGTGTGTACAAGGTTGTACAAGTGTGTACAACTTTGTACAAGTGTGTACAAGTTGTACAAGTGTGTACAAGGTTGTACAAGTGTGTACATGGTTGTTCAAGTGTGTACATGTTTGTACAAGTGTGTTTAAGTTTGTACAAGGTTGTACAAATGTGTACAAGGGTGTACAAAAGTGTACAAGGGTGCACAAGTTTGTACAAGGGTGTACAAGTGTGTACAAGCTTGTACAAGTGTGTACAAGGGTGTACAGGTTTGTACAAGGTTGTACAAATGTGTACAAGGATGTACAAGTATGTACAAGAATGTACAATTTTGTACAAGTGTGTACAAGTTTGTAAAAGGTTGTACAAGTGTGTACAAGGGTGAACAAGTGTGTACAAGGTTGTACAAGTGTGTACAAGCTTGTACAATTGTGTACAAGGGTGTACAAGTGTGTACAAGGTTGTACAAGTTTTTACAAGGTTGTACAAGTGTGTACAAGGTTGTACAAGTGTGTACAAGGTTGTACAAGTGTGTACAAGGTTGTACAAGTGTGTACAAGGTTGTATAAGTGTGTACAAGGTTGAAAAAGTGTGTACATGGTTGTACAAGTGTGTACAAGGTTGTACAAGTGTGTACAAGGTTGTACAAGTGTGTACAAAGGTGTACAAGTGTGTACAAGGTTGTACAAGTGTGTACAAGGTTGTACAAGTGTGTACAAGGTTGTACAAGTGTGTACAAGGTTGTACAAGGTTGTACAATTGTGTACAAGGTTGTACATGTGTGTACAAGGTTGTACAAGTGTGTACAAGGTTGTACAAGTGTGTTCAAGGGTGTACAAGTTTGTACAAGTGTGTACAAGTTTGTACAATTGTGTACAAGTTTGTACAAGGTTGTACAAATGTATACAAGGGTGTACAAAAGTGTACAAGGGTGCACAAGTTTGTACAAGGGTGTACAAGTGTGTACAAGCTTGTACAAGTGTGTACAAGCTTGTACAAGTGTGTACAAGCTTGTACAAGTGTGTACAAGCTTGTACAAGTGTGTACAAGGGTGTACAGGTTTGTACAAGGTTGTACAAGTGTTTACAAGGGTGTACAAGTATGTACAAGAATGTACAAGTTTGTACAAGTGTGTACAAGTTTGTAAAAGGTTGTACAAGTGTGTACAAGGGTGTACAAGTGTGTACAAGGGTGCACAAGTGTGTACAAGCTTGTACAAGTGTGTACAAGGGTGTACAGGTTTGTACAAGGTTGTACAAGTGTGTACAAGGATGTACAAGTATGTACAAGAATGTACAATTTTGTACAAGTGTGTACAAGTTTGTAAAAGGTTGTACAAGTGTTTCCAAGGGTGTACAAGTGTGTACAAGGTTGTACAAGTGTGTACAAGCTTGTACAAGTGTGTACAAGGGTGTACAAGTGTGTACAAGCTTGTACAAGTGTGTACAAGGGTGTACAAGTGTGTACAAGGTTGTGCAAGTTTTAACAAGGTTGTACAAGTGTGTACAAGGTTGTACAAGTGTGTACAAGGTTGTACAAGTGTGTACAAGGTTGTACAAGTGTGTACAAGGTTGTATAAGTGTGTACAAGGTTGAAAAAGTGTGTACAAGGTTGTACAAGTGTGTACAAGGTTGTACAAGTGTGGACAAGTTTGTACAAGTGTGTACAAAGGTGTACAATTGTGTACAAGGTTGTACAAGTGTGTACAAGGTTGTACAAGTGTGTACAAGGTTGTACAATCGTGTACAAGGTTGTACAAGGTTGTACAATTGTGTACAAGGTTGTACAAGTGTGTACAAGGTTGTACAAGTGTGTACAAGGTTGTACAAGTGTGTACAAGGTTGTACAAGTGAGTACAAGGGTGTACAAGTTTGTACAAGTGTGTACAAGTTTGTACAAGTGTGTACAAGTTTGTACAAGGTTGTACAAATGTGTACAAGGGTGTACAAAAGTGTACAAGGGTGCACAAGTGTGTACAAGGGTGTACAATCGTGTACAAGCTTGTACAAGTGTGTTCAAGGGTGTACAGGTTTGTACAAGGTTGTACAAGTGTGTACAAGGGTGTACAAATGTGTACAAGGATGTAAAAGTTTGTACAAGTGTGTACAAGTTTGTACAAGGTTGTACAAGTAAGTACAAGTTTGTACAAGGGTGCACAAGTGTGTACAAGGTTGTACAAGTGTGTACAAGGTTGTACAAGTGTGTACAAGCTTGTACAAGTGTGTACAAGGTTGTACAAGTGTGTACAAGGTTGTACAAGTGTGTACAAGGTTGTACAAGTGTGTACAAGGTTGTACAAGTGTGTACAAGGTTGTACAAGTGTGTACAAGGTTGTACAAGTGTGTACAAGGTTGTACAAGTGTGTACAAGGTTGTACAAGTGTGTACAAGGTTGTACAAGTGTGTACAAGGTTGTACAAGTGTGTACAAGGTTGTACAAGTGTGTACAAGGTTGTACAAGTGTGTACATGGTTGTACAAGTGTGTACAAGGTTGTACAAGTGTGTACAAGGTTGTACAAGTGTGTACAAGGGTGCACAAGTGTGTACAAGGGTGTACAATCGTGTACAAGCTTGTACAAGTTTTTACAAGGTTGTACAAGTGTGTACAAGGTTGTACAAGTGTGTACAAGGTTGTACAAGTGTGTACAAGGTTGTACAAGTGTGTACAAGGTTGTACAAGTGTGTACAAGGTTGTACAAGTGTGTACAAGGTTGTATAAGTGTGTACAAAGGTGTACAAGTGTGTACAAGGTTGTACAAGTGTGTACAAGGTTGTACAAGTGTGTACATGGTTGTACAAGTGTGTACAAGGTTGTACAATGTGTACAAGGGTGTACAAGTTTGTACAAGTGTGTACAAGTTTGTACAAGTGTGTATAAGTTTGTACAAGTTTGTACAAATGTATACAAGGGTGTACAAAAGTGTACAAGGGTGCACAAGTTTGTACAAGGGTGTACAAGTGTGTACAAGCTTGTACAAGTGTGTACAAGCTTGTACAAGTGTGTACAAGGGTGTACAGGTTTGTACAAGTTTGTACAAGTGTTTACAAGGGTGTACAAAAGAATGTACAAGTTTGTACAAGTGTGTACAAGTTTGTAAAAGGTTGTACAAGTGTGTACAAGGTTGTACAAGTGTGTACAAGGTTGTACCATAGTGTACAAGGTTGTACAAGTGTGTACAAAGGTGTACAAGTGTGTACAAGGTTGTACAAGTGTGTACAAAGTTGTACAAGTGTGTACATGGTTGTACAAGGTTTTACAATTGTGTACAAGGTTGTACAAGTGTGTACAAGGTTGTACAAGTGTGTACAAGGGTGTACAAGTTTGTACAAGTGTGTACAAGTTTGTACAAGTGTGTACAAGTTTGTACAAGGTTGTACAAATGTACACAAGGGTGTACAAAAGTGTACAAGGGTGCACAAGTTTGTACAAGGTTGTACAAGTGTGTACAAGTTTGTACAAGGTTGTACAAGTGTGTACAAGTTTGTACAAGGTTGTACAAAGGTGTACAATTGTGTACAAGGTTGTACAAGTGTGTACAAGGTTGTACAAGTGTGTACAAGGTTGTACAAGTGTGTACAAGGTTGTACAAGTGTGTACAAGGTTGTACAAGTGTGTACAAGGTTGTACAAGTGTGTACAAGGGTGCACAAGTGTGTACAAGGGTGTACAATCGTGTACAAGCTTGTACAATCGTGTACAAGCTTGTACAAGTGTGTACAAGGGTTTACAGGTTTGTACAAGGTTGTACAAGTGTGTACAAGGGTGTACAAATGTGTACAAGGATGTAAAAGTTTGTACAAGTGTGTACAAGTTTGTACAAGGTTGTACAAGTTTGTACAATGTTTTACAATTGTGTACAAGGTTGTACAAGTGTGTACAAGGTTGTACAGGTTTGTACAAGGTTGTACAAGTGTTTACAAGGGAGTACAAGTATGTACAAAAATGTACAAGTTTTTACAAGTGTGTACAAGTGTGTACAAGGTTGTACAAGTGTGTACAAGGTTGTACAAGTGTGTACAAGGTTGTACAAGTGTGTACAAGGTTGAACAAGTGTGTACAAAGGTGTACAAGTGTGTACAAGGATGTACAAGTGTGTACAAGGTTGTACAAGTGTGTACAAGGTTGTACAAGTGTGTACAAGGTTGTACAAGGTTGTACAATTGTGTACAAGGTTGTACAAGTGTGTACAAGGTTGCACAAGTGTGTACAAGAGTGTACAATCGTGTACAAAATTGTACAAGTGTGTACAAGGGTGTACAGGTTTGTACAAGGTTGTACAAGTGTGTACAAGGGTGTACAGGTTTGTACAAGGTTGTACAAGTGTGTACAAGGTTTTACAATTGTGTACAAGGTTGTACAAGTGTGTACAAGGTTGTACAAGTGTGTACAAGTTTGTACAAGTGTGTACAAGTTGTACAAGTGTGTACAAGGTTGTACAAGTGTGTACATGGTTGTTCAAGTGTGTACATGTTTGTACAAGTGTGTTTAAGTTTGTACAAGGTTGTACAAATGTGTACAAGGGTGTACAAAAGTGTACAAGGGTGCACAAGTTTGTACAAGGGTGTACAAGTGTGTACAAGCTTGTACAAGTGTGTACAAGGGTGTACAGGTTTGTACAAGGTTGTACAAATGTGTACAAGGATGTACAAGAATGTACAAGAATGTACAATTTTGTACAAGTGTGTACAAGTTTGTAAAAGGTTGTACAAGTGTGTACAAGGGTGAACAAGTGTGTACAAGGTTGTACAAGTGTGTACAAGCTTGTACAATTGTGTACAAGGGTGTACAAGTGTGTACAAGGTTGTACAAGTTTTTACAAGGTTGTACAAGTGTGTACAAGGTTGTACAAGTGTGTACAAGGTTGTACAAGTGTGTACAAGGTTGTACAAGTGTGTACAAGGTTGTATAAGTGTGTACATGGTTGTACAAGTGTGTACAAGGTTGTACAAGTGTGTACAAGGTTGTACAAGTGTGTACAAGGTTGTACAAGTGTGTACAAAGGTGTACAAGTGTGTACAAGGTTGTACAAGTGTGTACAAGGTTGTACAAGTGTGTACAAGGTTGTACAAGTGTGTACAAGGTTGTACAAGGTTGTACAATTGTGTACAAGGTTGTACATGTGTGTACAAGGTTGTACAAGTGTGTACAAGGTTGTACAAGTGTGTTCAAGGGTGTACAAGTTTGTACAAGTGTGTACAAGTTTGTACAATTGTGTACAAGTTTGTACAAGGTTGTACAAATGTATACAAGGGTGTACAAAAGTGTACAAGGGTGCACAAGTTTGTACAAGGGTGTACAAGTGTGTACAAGCTTGTACAAGTGTGTACAAGCTTGTACAAGTGTGTACAAGCTTGTACAAGTGTGTACAAGGGTGTACAGGTTTGTACAAGGTTGTACAAGTGTTTACAAGGGTGTACAAGTATGTACAAGAATGTACAAGTTTGTACAAGTGTGTACAGGTTTGTAAAAGGTTGTACAAGTGTGTACAAGGGTGTACAAGTGTGTACAAGGGTGCACAAGTGTGTACAAGCTTGTACAAGTGTGTACAAGGGTGTACAGGTTTGTACAAGGTTGTACAAGTGTGTACAAGGATGTACAAGTATGTACAAGAATGTACAATTTTGTACAAGTGTGTACAAGTTTGTAAAAGGTTGTACAAGTGTGTACAAGGGTGTACAAGTGTGTACAAGGTTGTACAAGTGTGTACAAGCTTGTACAAGTGTGTACAAGGGTGTACAAGTGTGTACAAGCTTGTACAAGTGTGTACAAGGGTGTACAAGTGTGTACAAGGTTGTGCAAGTTTTTACAAGGTTGTACAAGTGTGTACAAGGTTGTACAAGTGTGTACAAGGTTGTACAAGTGTGTACAAGGTTGTACAAGTGTGTACAAGGTTGTATAAGTGTGTACAAGGTTGAAAAAGTGTGTACAAGGTTGTACAAGTGTGTACAAGGTTGTACAAGTGTGGACAAGTTTGTACAAGTGTGTACAAAGGTGTACAATTGTGTACAAGGTTGTACAAGTGTGTACAAGGTTGTACAAGTGTGTACAAGGTTGTACAATCGTGTACAAGGTTGTACAAGGTTGTACAATTGTGTACAAGGTTGTACAAGTGTGTACAAGGTTGTACAAGTGTGTACAAGGTTGTACAAGTGTGTACAAGGTTGTACAAGTGAGTACAAGGGTGTACAAGTTTGTACAAGTGTGTACAAGTTTGTACAAGTGTGTACAAGTTTGTACAAGGTTGTACAAATGTGTACAAGGGTGTACAAAAGTGTACAAGGGTGCACAAGTTTGTACAAGGGTGTACAAGTGTGTACAAGCTTGTAAAAGTGTGTACAAGCTTGTACAAGTGTGTACAAGGGTGTACAGGTTTGTACAAGGTTGTACAAGTGTTTACAAGGGTGTACAAGTATGTACAAGAATGTACAAGTTTGTACAAGTGTGTACAAGTGTGTACAAGGTTGTACAAGTGTGTACAAGGTTGTACAAGTGTGTACAAGGTTGTACAAGTGTGTACAAGGTTGTACAAGTGTGTACAAAGGTGTACAAGTGTGTACAAGGTTGTACAAGTGTGTACAAGGTTGAACAAGTGTGTACAAGGTTGTACAAGGTTGTACAATTGTGTACAAGGTTGTACAAGTGTGTACAAGGTTGTACAAGTGTGTACAAGGTTGTACAAGTGTGTACAAGGGTGTACAAGTTTGTACAAGTGTGTACAAGTTTGTACAAGTGTGTACAAGGTTGTACAAGGTTGTACAAATGTATACAAGGGTGTACAAAAGTGTACAAGGGTGCACAAGTTTGTACAAGGGTGTAAAAGTGTGTACAAGCTTGTACAAGTGTGTACAAGGGTGTACAGGTTTGTACAAGGTTGTACAAGTGTTTACAAGGGTGTACAAGTATGTACAAGAATGTAAAAGTTTGCACAAGTGTGTACAAGTTTGTAAAAGGTTGTACAAGTGTGTACAAGGGTGTACAAGTGTGTACAAGGGTGCACAAGTGTGTACAAGGGTGTACAATCGTGTACAATCTTGTACAAGTGTGTACAAGGGTGTACAGGTTTGTACAAGGTTGTACAAGTGTGTACAAGGTTGTACAAGTTTGTACAAGACTGTACAAGTTTGTACAAGTGTGTACAAGTTTGTACAAGGTTGTACAAATGTGTACAAGGGTGTACAAAAGTGTACAAGGGTGCACAAGTTTGTACAAGGGTGTACAAGTGTGTACAAGCTTGTACAAGTGTGTACAAGCTTGTACAAGGGTTTACAGGTTTGTACAAGTTTGTACAAGTGTGTACAAGGGTGTACAAGTATGTACAAGAATGTACAAGTTTGTACAAGTGTGTACAAGGGTGTACAAGTATGTACAAGAATGTACAAGTTTGTACAAGTGTGTACAAGGATGTACAAATGTGTACAAGGATGTAAAAGTTTGTACAAGTGTGTACAAGTTTGTACAAGGTTGTACAAGGTTGTACAAGTGTGTACAAGGTTGTAACCGTGTGTACAAGGTTGTACAAGTGTGTACAAGGTTGTACAAGTGTGTACAAGGTTGTACAAGTGTGTACAAGGGTGCACAAGTGTGTACAAGGGTGTACAATCGTGTACAAGCTTGTACAATCGTGTACATGCTTGTTTCAAGTTTGTACAAGGGTTTACAGGTTTGTACAAGGTTGTACAAGTGTGTACAAGGGTGTACAAGTATGTACAAGAATGTACAAGTTTGTACAAGTGTGTACAAGGGTGTACAAATGTGTACAAGGATGTAAAAGTTTGTACAAGTGTGTACAAGTTTGTACAAGGTTGTACAAGGTTGTACAAGTGTGTACAAGGTTGTACAAGTGTGTACAAGGTTGTACAAGTGTGTACAAGTTTGTACAAGTGTGTACAAGTTTGTACAAGGTTGTACAAATGTGTACAAGGGTGTACGAAAGTGTACAAGGGTGCACAAGTTTGTACAAGGGTGTACAAGTGTGTACAAGGGTGTACAGGTTTGTACAAGGTTGTACAAGTGTTTACAAGGTTGTACAAGTGTGTACAAGGTTGCACAAGTGTGTACAAGAGTGTACAATCGTGTACAAGCTTGTACAAGTGTGTACAAGGGTGTACAGGTTTGTACAAGGTTGTACAAGTGTGTAAAAGGTTTTACAATTGTGTACAAGGTTGTACAAGTGTGTACAAGGTTGTACAAGTGTGTACAACTTTGTACAAGTGTGTACAAGTTGTACAAGTGTGTACAAGGTTGTACAAGTGTGTACATGGTTGTTCAAGTGTGTACATGTTTGTACAAGTGTGTTTAAGTTTGTACAAGGTTGTACAAATGTGTACAAGGGTGTACAAAAGTGTACAAGGGTGCACAAGTTTGTACAAGGGTGTACAAGTGTGTACAAGCTTGTACAAGTGTGTACAAGGGTGTACAGGTTTGTACAAGGTTGTACAAATGTGTACAAGGATGTGCAAGTATGTACAAGAATGTACAATTTTGTACAAGTGTGTACAAGTTTGTAAAAGGTTGTACAAGTGTGTACAAGGGTGAACAAGTGTGTACAAGGTTGTACAAGTGTGTACAAGCTTGTACAATTGTGTACAAGGGTGTACAAGTGTGTACAAGGTTGTACAAGTTTTTACAAGGTTGTACAAGTGTGTACAAGGTTGTACAAGTGTGTACAAGGTTGTACAAGTGTGTACAAGGTTGTACAAGTGTGTACAAGGTTGTATAAGTGTGTACAAGGTTGAAAAAGTGTGTACATGGTTGTACAAGTGTGTACAAGGTTGTACAAGTGTGTACAAGGTTGTACAAGTGTGTACAAAGGTGTACAAGTGTGTACAAGGTTGTACAAGTGTGTACAAGGTTGTACAAGTGTGTACAAGGTTGTACAAGTGTGTACAAGGTTGTACAAGGTTGTACAATTGTGTACAAGGTTGTACATGTGTGTACAAGGTTGTACAAGTGTGTACAAGGTTGTACAAGTGTGTTCAAGGGTGTACAAGTTTGTACAAGTGTGTACAAGTTTGTACAATTGTGTACAAGTTTGTACAAGGTTGTACAAATGTATACAAGGGTGTACAAAAGTGTACAAGGGTGCACAAGTTTGTACAAGGGTGTACAAGTGTGTACAAGCTTGTACAAGTGTGTACAAGCTTGTACAAGTGTGTACAAGCTTGTACAAGTGTGTACAAGGGTGTACAGGTTTGTACAAGGTTGTACAAGTGTTTACAAGGGTGTACAAGTATGTACAAGAATGTACAAGTTTGTACAAGTGTGTACAAGTTTGTAAAAGGTTGTACAAGTGTGTACAAGGGTGTACAAGTGTGTACAAGGGTGCACAAGTGTGTACAAGCTTGTACAAGTGTGTACAAGGGTGTACAGGTTTGTACAAGGTTGTACAAGTGTGTACAAGGATGTACAAGTATGTACAAGAATGTACAATTTTGTACAAGTGTGTACAAGTTTGTAAAAGGTTGTACAAGTGTTTCCAAGGGTGTACAAGTGTGTACAAGGTTGTACAAGTGTGTACAAGCTTGTACAAGTGTGTACAAGGGTGTACAAGTGTGTACAAGCTTGTACAAGTGTGTACAAGGGTGTACAAGTGTGTACAAGGTTGTGCAAGTTTTAACAAGGTTGTACAAGTGTGTACAAGGTTGTACAAGTGTGTACAAGGTTGTACAAGTGTGTACAAGGTTGTACAAGTGTGTACAAGGTTGTATAAGTGTGTACAAGGTTGAAAAAGTGTGTACAAGGTTGTACAAGTGTGTACAAGGTTGTACAAGTGTGGACAAGTTTGTACAAGTGTGTACAAAGGTGTACAATTGTGTACAAGGTTGTACAAGTGTGTACAAGGTTGTACAAGTGTGTACAAGGTTGTACAATCGTGTACAAGGTTGTACAAGGTTGTACAATTGTGTACAAGGTTGTACAAGTGTGTACAAGGTTGTACAAGTGTGTACAAGGTTGTACAAGTGTGTACAAGGTTGTACAAGTGAGTACAAGGGTGTACAAGTTTGTACAAGTGTGTACAAGTTTGTACAAGTGTGTACAAGTTTGTACAAGGTTGTACAAATGTGTACAAGGGTGTACAAAAGTGTACAAGGGTGCACAAGTTTGTACAAGGGTGTACAAGTGTGTACAAGCTTGTAAAAGTGTGTACAAGCTTGTACAAGTGTGTACAAGGGTGTACAGGTTTGTACAAGGTTGTACAAGTGTTTACAAGGGTGTACAAGTATGTACAAGAATGTACAAGTTTGTACAAGTGTGTACAAGTGTGTACAAGGTTGTACAAGTGTGTACAAGGTTGTACAAGTGTGTACAAGGTTGTACAAGTGTGTACAAGGTTGTACAAGTGTGTACAAAGGTGTACAAGTGTGTACAAGGTTGTACAAGTGTGTACAAGGTTGAACAAGTGTGTACAAGGTTGTACAAGGTTGTACAATTGTGTACTAGGTTGTACAAGTGTGTACAAGGTTGTACAAGTGTGTACAAGGTTGTACAAGTGTGTACAAGGGTGTACAAGTTTGTACAAGTGTGTACAAGTTTGTACAAGTGTGTACAAGTTTGTACAAGGTTGTACAAATGTATACAAGGGTGTACAAAAGTGTACAAGGGTGCACAAGTTTGTACAAGGGTGTAAAAGTGTGTACAAGCTTGTACAAGTGTGTACAAGGGTGTACAGGTTTGTACAAGGTTGTACAAGTGTTTACAAGGGTGTACAAGTATGTACAAGAATGTAAAAGTTTGCACAAGTGTGTACAAGTTTGTAAAAGGTTGTACAAGTGTGTACAAGGGTGTACAAGTGTGTACAAGGGTGCACAAGTGTGTACAAGGGTGTACAATCGTGTACAATCTTGTACAAGTGTGTACAAGGGTGTACAGGTTTGTACAAGGTTGTACAAGTGTGTACAAGGTTGTACAAGTGTGTACAAGACTGTACAAGTTTGTACAAGTGTGTACAAGTTTGTACAATTGTGTACAAGTTTGTACAAGGTTGTACAAATGTATACAAGGGTGTACAAAAGTAAACAAGGGTGCACAAGTTTGTACAAGGGTGTAAAAGTGTGTAAAAGCTTGTACAAGTGTGTACAAGCTTGTACAAGTGTGTACAAGGGTGTACAGGTTTGTACAAGTTTGTACAAGTGTTTACAAGGGTGTACAAGTATGTACAAGAATGTACAAGTTTGTACAAGTGTGTACAAGTTTGTAAAAGGTTGTACAAGTGTGTACAAGGGTGTACAAGTGTGTACAAGGGTGCACAAGTGTGTACAAGGGTGTACAATCGTGTACAAGCTTGTACAAGTGTGTTCAAGGGTGTACAGGTTTGTACAAGGTTGTACAAGTGTGTACAAGGGTGTACAAATGTGTACAAGGATGTAAAAGTTTGTACAAGTGTGTACAAGTTTGTACAAGGTTGTACAAGTAAGTACAAGTTTGTACAAGGGTGCACAAGTGTGTACAAGGTTGTACAAGTGTGTACAAGGTTGTACAAGTGTGTACAAGCTTGTACAAGTGTGTACAAGGTTGTACAAGTGTGTACAAGGTTGTACAAGTGTGTACAAGGTTGTACAAGTGTGTACAAGGTTGTACAAGTGTGTACAAGGTTGTACAAGTGTGTACAAGGTTGTACAAGTGTGTACAAGGTTGTACAAGTGTGTACATGGTTGTACAAGTGTGTACAAGGTTGTACAAGTGTGTACAAGGTTGTACAAGTGTGTACAAGGGTGCACAAGTGTGTACAAGGGTGTACAATCGTGTACAAGCTTGTACAAGTTTTTACAAGGTTGTACAAGTGTGTACAAGGTTGTACAAGTGTGTACAAGGTTGTACAAGTGTGTACAAGGTTGTACAAGTGTGTACAAGGTTGTACAAGTGTGTACAAGGTTGTACAAGTGTGTACAAGGTTGTATAAGTGTGTACAAAGGTGTACAAGTGTGTACAAGGTTGTACAAGTGTGTACAAGGTTGTACAAGTGTGTACATGGTTGTACAAGGTTGTACAATTGTGTACAAGGTTGTACAAGTGTGTACAAGGTTGTACAATGTGTACAAGGGTGTACAAGTTTGTACAAGTGTGTACAAGTTTGTACAAGTGTGTATAAGTTTGTACAAGTTTGTACAAATGTATACAAGGGTGTACAAAAGTGTACAAGGGTGCACAAGTTTGTACAAGGGTGTACAAGTGTGTACAAGCTTGTACAAGTGTGTACAAGCTTGTACAAGTGTGTACAAGGGTGTACAGGTTTGTACAAGTTTGTACAAGTGTTTACAAGGGTGTACAAAAGAATGTACAAGTTTGTACAAGTGTGTACAAGTTTGTAAAAGGTTGTACAAGTGTGTACAAGGTTGTACAAGTGTGTACAAGGTTGTACCATAGTGTACAAGGTTGTACAAGTGTGTACAAAGGTGTACAAGTGTGTACAAGGTTGTACAAGTGTGTACAAAGTTGTACAAGTGTGTACATGGTTGTACAAGGTTTTACAATTGTGTACAAGGTTGTACAAGTGTGTACAAGGTTGTACAAGTGTGTACAAGGGTGTACAAGTTTGTACAAGTGTGTACAAGTTTGTACAAGTGTGTACAAGTTTGTACAAGGTTGTACAAATGTACACAAGGGTGTACAAAAGTGTACAAGGGTGCACAAGTTTGTACAAGGTTGTACAAGTGTGTACAAGTTTGTACAAGGTTGTACAAGTGTGTACAAGTTTGTACAAGGTTGTACAAAGGTGTACAATTGTGTACAAGGTTGTACAAGTGTGTACAAGGTTGTACAAGTGTGTACAAGGTTGTACAAGTGTGTACAAGGTTGTACAAGTGTGTACAAGGTTGTACAAGTGTGTACAAGGTTGTACAAGTGTGTACAAGGTTGTACAAGTGTGTACAAGGGTGCACAAGTGTGTACAAGGGTGTACAATCGTGTACAAGCTTGTACAATCGTGTACAAGCTTGTACAAGTGTGTACAAGGGTTTACAGGTTTGTACAAGGTTGTACAAGTGTGTACAAGGGTGTACAAATGTGTACAAGGATGTAAAAGTTTGTACAAGTGTGTACAAGTTTGTACAAGGTTGTACAAGTTTGTACAATGTTTTACAATTGTGTACAAGGTTGTACAAGTGTGTACAAGGTTGTACAGGTTTGTACAAGGTTGTACAAGTGTTTACAAGGGAGTACAAGTATGTACAAAAATGTACAAGTTTTTACAAGTGTGTACAAGTGTGTACAAGGTTGTACAAGTGTGTACAAGGTTGTACAAGTGTGTACAAGGTTGTACAAGTGTGTACAAGGTTGAACAAGTGTGTACAAAGGTGTACAAGTGTGTACAAGGATGTACAAGTGTGTACAAGGTTGTACAAGTGTGTACAAGGTTGTACAAGTGTGTACAAGGTTGTACAAGGTTGTACAATTGTGTACAAGGTTGTACAAGTGTGTACAAGGTTGTACATGAGTGTACAAGGGTGTACAAGTTTGTACAAGTGTGTACAAGTTTGTACAAGTGTGTACAAGTTTGTACAAGGTTGTACAAATGTATACAAGGGTGTACAAAAGTGTACAAGGGTGCACAAGTTTGTACAAGGGTGTACAAGTGTGTACAAGCTTGTACAAGTGTGTACAAGGGTGTACAGGTTTGTACAAGGTTGTACAAGTGTTTACAAGGGTGTACAAGTATGTACAAGAATGTAAAAGTTTGCACAAGTGTGTACAAGTTTGTAAAAGGTTGTACAAGTGTGTACAAGGGTGTACAAGTGTGTACAAGGGTGCACAAGTGTGTACAAGGGTGTACAATCGTGTACAATCTTGTACAAGTGTGTACAAGGGTGTACAGGTTTGTACAAGGTTGTACAAGTGTGTACAAGGTTGTACAAGTGTGTACAAGGGTGTACAAGTTTGTACAAGTGTGTACAAGTTTGTACAATTGTGTACAAGTTTTTACAAGGTTGTACAAATGTATACAAGGCTGTACAAAAGTAAACAAGGGTGCACAAGTTTGTACAAGGGTGTACAAGTGTGTACAAGCTTGTACAAGTGTGTACAAGCTTGTACAAGTGTGTACAAGGGTGTACAGGTTTGTACAAGTTTGTACAAGTGTTTACAAGGGTGTACAAGTATGTACAAGAATGTACAAGTTTGTACAAGTGTGTACAAGTTTTTACAAGGTTGTACAAGTAAGTACAAGTTTGTACAAGGGTGCACAAGTGTGTACAAGGTTGTACAAGTGTGTACAAGCTTGTACAAGTGTGTACAAGGTTGTACAAGTGTGTACAAGGTTGTACAAGTCTGTACAAGGTTGTACAAGTGTGTACAAGATTGTACAAGTGTGTACAAGGTTGTACAAGTGTGTACAAGGTTGTACAAGTGTGTACATGGTTGTACAAGTGTTTACAAGGTTGTACAAGTGTGTACAAGGTTGTACAAGTGTGTACAAGGGTGCACAAGTGTGTACAAGGGTGTACAATCGTGTACAAGCTTGTACAAGTTTTTACAAGGTTGTACAAGTGTGTACAAGGTTGTACAAGTGTGTACAAGGTTGTACAAGTGTGTACAAGGTTGTACAAGTGTGTACAAGGTTGTATAAGTGTGTACAAAGGTGTACAAGTGTGTACAAGGTTGTACAAGTGTGTACAAGGTTGTACAAGTGTGTACATGGTTGTACAAGGTTGTACAATTGTGTACAAGGTTGTACAAGTGTGTACAAGGTTGTACAATGTGTACAAGGGTGTACAAGTTTGTACAAGTGTGTACAAGTTTGTACAAGTGTGTACAAGTTTGTACAAGTGTGTACAAGTTTGTACAAGTTTGTACAAATGTATACAAGGGTGTACAAGTTTGTACAAGTTTGTACAAATGTATACAAGGGTGTACAAAAGTGTACAAGGGTGCACAAGTTTGTACAAGGGTGTACAAGTGTGTACAAGCTTGTACAAGTGTGTACAAGCTTGTACAAGTGTGTACAAGGGTGTACAGGTTTGTACAAGTTTGTACAAGTGTTTACAAGGGTGTACAAAAGAATGTACAAGTTTGTACAAGTGTGTACAAGTTTGTAAAAGGTTGTACAAGTGTGTACAAGGTTGTACAAGTGTTTACAAGGTTGTACCATAGTGTACAAGGTTGTACAAGTGTGTACAAAGGTGTACAAGTGTGTACAAGGTTGTACAAGTGTGTACAAAGGTGTACAAGTGTGTACAAGGTTGTACAAGTGTGTACAAAGTTGTACAAGTGTGTACATGGTTGTACAAGGTTTTACAATTGTGTACAAGGATGTACAAGTGTGTACAAGGTTGTACAAGTGTGTACAAGGGTTTACAAGTTTGTACAAGTGTGTACAAGTTTGTACAAGTGTGTACAAGTTTGTACAAGGTTGTACAAATGTACACAAGGGTGTACAAAAGTGTACAAGTGTGCACAAGTTTGTACAAGGTTGTACAAGTGTGTACAAGTTTGTACAAGGTTGTACAAAGGTGTACAATTGTGTACAAGGTTGTACAAGTGTGTACAAGGTTGTACAAGTGTGTACAAGGTTGTACAAGTGTGTACAAGGTTGTACAAGTGTGTACAAGGTTGTACAAGTGTGTACAAGGTTGTACAAGTGTGTACAAGGTTGTACAAGTGTGTACAAGGGTGCACAAGTGTGTACAAGGGTGTACAATCGTGTACAAGCTTGTACAATCGTGTACAAGCTTGTACAAGTGAGTACAAGGGTTTACAGGTTTGTACATGGTTGTACAAGTGTGTACAAGGGTGTACAAATGTGTACAAGGATGTAAAAGTTTGTACAAGTGTGTACAAGTTTGTACAAGGTTGTACAAGTGTGTACAATGTTTTACAATTGTATACAAGGTTGTACAAGTGTGTACAAGGTTGTACAGGTTTGTACAAGGTTGTACAAGTGTTTACAAGGTTGTACAGGTTTGTACAAGGTTGTACAAGTGTTTACAAGGGAGTACAAGTGTGTACAAGGTTGTACAAGGTTGTACAATTGTGTACAAGGTTGTACAAGTGTGTACAAGGTTGTACAAGTGTGTACAAGGGTGTACAAGTTTGTACAAGTGTGTACAAGTTTGTACAAGTGTGCACAAGTTTGTACAAGGTTGTACAAATGTATACAAGGGTGTACAAAAGTGTACAAGGGTGCACAAGTTTGTACAAGGGTGTACAAGTGTGTACAAGCTTGTACAAGTGTGTACAAGGCTGTACAGGTTTGTACAAGGTTGTACAAGTGTTTACAAGGGTGTACAAGTATGTACAAGAATGTACAAGTTTGTACAAGTGTGTACAAGTTTGTAAAAGGTTGTACAAGTGTGTACAAGGGTGTACAAGTGTGTACAAGGGTGCACAAGTTTGAACAAGGGTGTACAAGTGTGTACAAGCTTGTACAAGTGTGTACAAGCTTGTACAAGTGTTTACAAGGGTGTACAAGTATGCACAAGAATGTACAAGTTTGTACAAGTGTGTACAAGTTTGTAAAAGGTTGTACAAGTGTGTACAAGGGTGTACAAGTGTGTACAAGGGTGCACAAGTGTGTACAAGGGTGTACAATCTTGTACAAGCTTGTACAATCGTGTACAAGGGTGTACAGGTTTGTACAAGGTTGTACAAGTGTGTACAAGGGTGTACAAATGTGTACAAGGATGTAAAAGTTTGTACAAGTGTGTACAAGTTTGTACAAGGTTGTACAAGTAAGTACAAGTTTGTACAAGAATGTACAAGTGTGTACAAGGTTTTACAATTGTGTAAAAGGTTGTACAAGTGTGTACAAGGTTGTACAAGTGTGTACAAGCTTGTACAAGTGTGTACAAGGTTGTACAAGTGTGTACAAGGTTGTACAAGTGTGTACAAGGTTGTACAAGTGTGTACAAGGTTGTACAAGTGTGTACAAGGGTGTACAGGTTTGTACAAGGTTGTACAAGTGTGTACAAGGTTGTACGAGTGTGTACAAGGGTGTACAAGTTTGTACAAGTGTGTACAAGTTTGTACAATTGTGTACAAGTTTGTACAAGGTTGTACAAATGTATACAAGGGTGTACAAAAGTGTACAAGGGTGCACAAGTTTGAACAAGGGTGTACAAGTGTGTACAAGCTTGTACAAGTGTGTACAAGCTTGTACAAGTGTTTACAAGGGTGTACAAGTATGCACAAGAATGTACAAGTTTGTACAAGTATGTACAAGTTTGTAAAAGGTTATACAAGTGTGTACAAGGGTGTACAAGTGTGTACAAGGGTGCACAAGTGTGTACAAGGGTGTACAATCTTGTACAAGCTTGTACAATCGTGTACAAGGGTGTACAGGTTTGTACAAGGTTGTACAAGTGTGTACAAGGGTGTACAAATGTGTACAAGGATGTAAAAGTTTGTACAAGTGTGTACAAGTTTGTACAAGGTTGTACAAGTAAGTACAAGTTTGTACAAGAATGTACAAGTGTGTACAAGGTTTTACAATTGTGTAAAAGGTTGTACAAGTGTGTACAAGGTTGTACAAGTGTGTACACACTTGTACAAACTTGTACACACTTGTAAAAACTTGTACACCCTTGTACACACTTGTACAACTTTGTACACACTTGTACAACCTTGTACACAATTGTTCAACCTTGTACAACCATGTACACACTTGTGCACCCTTGTACACACTTGTACAACCTTGTACACACTTGTACAACCTTGTACACACTTGTACAACCTTGTACACACTTGTACAACCTTGTACACACTTGTACAACCTTGTACACACTTGTACAACCTTGTACACACTTGTACAACCTTGTACACACTTGTACAACCTTGTACACACTTGTACAAGCTTGTACACACTTGTACAACCTTGTACACATTTGTACAACCTTTTACACAACCTTGTACACACTTGTACATTCTTGTACAAACTTGTACTTACTTGTACAACCTTGTACAAACTTGTACACACTTGTACAAACTTTTACATCCTTGTACACATTTGTACACCCTTGTACACACTTGTACAACCTTGTACAAACCTGTACACCCTTGTACACGATTGTACAAGCTTGTACAAGATTGTACACCCTTGTACACACTTGTGCACCCTTGTACACACTTGTACACCCTTGTACACACTTGTACAACCTTTTACAAACTTGTACACACTTGTACAAACTTGTACATTCTTGTGCATACTTGTACACCCTTGTAAACACTTGTACAAGCTTGTACACACTTGTACACCCTTGTTCAAACTTGTGCACCCTTGTACACTTTTGTACACCCTTGTATACATTTGTACAACCTTGTACAAACTTGTACACAATTGTACAAACTTGTACACCCTTGTACACACTCGTACAACCTTGTACACACTTGTACAACCTTGTACAAACCTGTACACCCTTGTACACACTTGTACAACCTTGTACACACTTGTACAACCTTGTACACACTTGTACAACCTTGTACACACTTGTACAAGCTTGTACACACTTGTACAACCTTGTACACACTTGTACAACCTTTTACACAATTGTAAAACCTTGTACACACTTGTACATTCTTGTACAAACTTGTACTTACTTGTACAACCTTGTACAAACTTGTACACACTTGTACAAACTTTTACATCCTTGTACACATTTGTACACCCTTGTACACACTTGTACAACCTTGTACAAACCTGTACACCCTTGTACACGATTGTACAAGCTTGTACAAGATTGTACACCCTTGTACACACTTGTGCACCCTTGTACACACTTGTACACCCTTGTACACACTTGTACAACCTTTTACAAACTTGTACACACTTGTACAAACTTGTACATTCTTGTGCATACTTGTACACCCTTGTAAACACTTGTACACCCTTGTAAACACTTGTACAAGCTTGTACACACTTGTACAAGCTTGTACACACTTGTACAAGCTTGTACACACTTGTACACCCTTGTTCAAACTTGTGCACCCTTGTACACACTTGTACACCCTTGTACACACTTGTACAACCTTTTACAAACTTGTACACACTTGTACAAACTTGTACATTCTTGTACATACTTGTACACCCTTGTAAACACTTGTACAACCTTGTACAAACCTGTACACCCTTGTACACACTTGTACAAGCTTGTACACACTTGTACACCCTTGTACAAACTTGTGCACCCTTGTACACTTTTGTACACCCTTGTATACATTTGTACAACCTTGTACAAACTTGTGCACACTTGTACAAACTTGTACACACTTGTACAAACTTGTACACCCTTGTACACACTTGTACAACCTTGTACACACTTGTACAACCTTGTACACAATTGTACAACCTTGTACAACCTTGTACACACTTGTACAACCTTGTACACACTTGTACAACCTTGTACACACTTGTACAACCTTGTACACACTTGTACACCTTTGTACACACTTGTTCAACCTTGTACACACTTGTACAACCTTGTACACACTTGTACAACCTTGTACACACTTGTACAACCTTGTACACACTTGTACACACTTGTACAAACTTGTACATTCTGTTACATACTTGTACTCCCTTGTAAACACTTGTACAACCTTGTACAAACATGTACAACCTTGTACACACTTGTACAACCTTGTACACAATTGTAAAACATTGTACACACTTGTACAACCTTGTACAAACTTGTACACACTTGTACAAACTTTTACATCCTTGTACACATTTGTACACCCTTGTACACACTTGTACAACCTTGTACAAACCTGTAAACCCTTGTACACACTTGTACAAGCTTGTACACGATTGTACAAGCTTGTACACGATTGTACACACTTGTACACACTTGTGCACCCTTGTACACACTTGTAGAACCTTGTACACACTTGTACAACCTTGTACACACTTGTACAACCTTGTACACACTTGTACAACCTTGTACACACTTGTACAACCTTGTACACACTTGTACAACCTTGTACACACTTGTACAACCTTGTACACAATTGTACACGTTTGTACAACCTTGTACAAACTTGTACACACTTGTACAACCTTGTACAAACTTGTACACACTTGTACAACCTTGTACAAACTTGTGCACCCTTGTACACTTTTGTACACCCTTGT
Organism: Macrosteles quadrilineatus; assembly: GCF_028750875.1. Taxonomy (NCBI): domain Eukaryota; kingdom Metazoa; phylum Arthropoda; class Insecta; order Hemiptera; family Cicadellidae; genus Macrosteles; species Macrosteles quadrilineatus. The sequence goes on along the minus strand of NW_026542767.1, from coordinate 111,661 downwards.
GTACATTTGTACAACCTTGTACAAACTTGTACACACTTGTACAAACTTGTACACACTTGTACAAACTTATACATCCTTGTACACACTTGTACAACCTTGTACACACTTGTACAACCTTGTACACAATTGTAAAACCTTGTACAACCATGTACACACTTGTACAACTTTGTACACACTTGTACAACCTTGTACACACTTGTACACCTTTGTACACACTTGCACAACCTTGTACACTATGGTACAACCTTGTACACACTTGTACAACCTTGTACACACTTGTACAACCTTTTACAAACTTGTACACACTTGTACAAACTTGTACATTCTTTTGTACACCCTTGTAAACACTTGTACAACCTTGTACAAACCTGTACACCCTTGTACACACTTGTACACACTTGTACAACCTTTTACAAACTTGTACACACTTGTACAAACTTTTACATTCTTGTACATACTTGTACACCCTTGTAAACACTTGTACAACCTTGTACAAACCTGTACACCCTTGTACACACTTGTACAAGCTTGTACACACTTGTACACCCTTGTACAAACTTGTGCACCCTTGTACACTTTTGTACACCCTTGTATACATTTGTACAACCTTGTACAAACTTGTACACACTTGTACAAACTTGTACACACTTGTACAAACTTGTACACCCTTGTACACACTTGTACAACCTTTTACACACTTGTACAACCTTGTACACAATTGTACAACCTTGTACAACCTTGTACACACTTGTTCAACCTTGTACACACTTGTACAACCTTGTACACACTTGTACACCTTTGTACACACTTGTACAACCTTGTACACACTTGTACAACCTTGTACACACTTGTACAACCTTGTACACACTTGTACAACCTTGTACACACTTGTACACACTTGTACAAACTTGTACATTCTTGTACATACTTGTACACCCTTGTAAACACTTGTACAACCTTGTACAAACCTGTACACCCTTGTACACACTTGTACAAGCTTGTACACACTTGTACAAGCTTGTACACACTTGTACACCCTTGTACAAACTTGTGCACCCTTGTACACTTTTGTACACCCTTGTATACATTTGTACAACCTTGTACAAACTTGTACACACTTGTACAAACTTGTACACACTTGTACAAACTTGTACACCCTTGTACTCACTTGTACAACCTTGTACACACTTGTACAACCTTGTACACACTTTTACAACCTTGTACACACTTGTACAACCTTGTACACACTTGTACAACCTTGTACACAATTGTACAACCTTGTACAACCTTGTACACACTTGTACAACCTTGTACACACTTGTACAACCTTGTACACACTTGTACAACCTTGTACACAATTGTACACCTTTGTACACACTTGTACAACCTTGTCCACACTTGTACAACCTTGTACACACTTGTACAACCTTGTACACACTTTTTCAACCTTGTACACACTTATACAACCTTGTACACACTTGTACAACCTTGTACACACTTGTACAACCTTGTACACACTTGTACAACCTTGTACACACTTGTACAACCTTGTACACACTTGTACAAGCTTGTACACACTTGTACACCCTTGTACACACTTGTACAAGCTTGTACACACTTGTACAACCTTGTACACACTTGTACACCCTTGTACACACTTGTACAACCTTTTACAAACTTGTACACACTTGTACAAAATTGTACATTCTTGTACATACTTGTACATCCTTGTACACACTTGTACAACCTTGTACAAACATGTACACCCTTGTACACACTTGTACAAGCTTGTACACACTTGTGCACCCTTGTACACACTTGTACACCCTTGTACAAACTTTTACATCCTTGTACACATTTGTACACCCTTGTACACACTTGTACAACCTTGTACAAACCTGTACACCCTTGTACACGATTGTACAAGCTTGTACAAGATTGTACACCCTTGTACACACTTGTGCACCCTTGTACACACTTGTACACCCTTGTACACACTTGTACAACCTTTTACAAACTTGTACACACTTGTACAAACTTGTACATTCTTGTGCATACTTGTACACCCTTGTAAACACTTGTACAAGCTTGTACACACTTGTACAAGCTTGTACACACTTGTACACCCTTGTTCAAACTTGTGCACCCTTGTACACACTTGTACACCCTTGTACACACTTGTACAACCTTTTACAAACTTGTACACACTTGTACAAACTTGTACATTCTTGTATATACTTGTACACCCTTGTAAACACTTGTACAACCTTGTACAAACCTGTACACCCTTGTACACACTTGTACAAGCTTGTACACACTTGTACACCCTTGTACAAACTTGTGCACCCTTGTACACTTTTGTACACCCTTGTATACATTTGTACAACCTTGTACAAACTTGTGCACACTTGTACAAACTTGTACACCCTTGTACACACTTGTACAACCTTGTACACACTTGTACAACCTTGTACACAATTGTACAACCTTGTACAACCTTGTACACACTTGTACAACCTTGTACACACTTGTACAACCTTGTCCACACTTGTACAACCTTGTACACACTTGTACACCTTTGTACACACTTGTTCAACCTTGTACAAACTTGTACAACCTTGTACGCACTTGTACAACCTTGTACACACTTGTACAACCTTGTACACAATTGTACACACTTGTACAAACTTGTACATTCTTGTACATACTTGTACTCCCTTGTAAACACTTGTACAACCTTGTACAAACCTGTACAACCTTGTACACACTTGTACAACCTTGTACACAATTGTAAAACATTGTACACACTTGTACAACCTTGTACAAACTTGTACACACTTGTACAAACTTTTACATCCTTGTACACATTTGTACACCCTTGTACACACTTGTACAACCTTGTACAAACCTGTAAACCCTTGTACACACTTGTACAAGCTTGTACACGATTGTACAAGCTTGTACACGATTGTACACCCTTGTACACACTTGTGCACCCTTGTACACACTTGTACAACCTTGTACACACTTGTACAACCTTGTACACACTTGTACAACCTTGTACACACTTGTACAACCTTGTACACACTTGTACAACCTTGTACACACTTGTACAACCTTGTACACACTTGTACAACCTTGTACACACTTGTACAACCTTGTACACACTTGTACAACCTTGTACACACTTGTACAACCTTGTACACAATTGTACAACCTTGTACAAACTTGTACACACTTGTACAACCTTGTACAAACTTGTACACACTTGTACAACCTTGTACAAACTTGTACACACTTGTACAACCTTGTACAAACTTGTGCACCCTTGTACACTTTTGTACACCCTTGTGTACATTTGTACAACCTTGTACAAACTTGTACACACTTGTACAAACTTGTACACACTTGTACAAACTTGTACACCCTTGTACACACTTGTACAACCTTGTACACACTTGTACAACCTTGTACACAATTGTAAAACCTTGTACAACCATGTACACACTTGTACAACTTTGTACACACTTGTACAACCTTGTACACACTTGTACACCTTTGTACACACCTGTACAACCTTGTACACTATGGTACAACCTTGTACACACTTGTACACCCTTGTTCAAACTTGTGCACCCTTGTACACACTTGTACACCCTTGTACACACTTGTACAACCTTTTACAAACTTGTACACACTTGTACAAACTTGTACATTCTTGTACATACTTGTACACCCTTGTAAACACTTGTACAACCTTGTACAAACCTGTACACCCTTGTACACACTTGTACAAGCTTGTACACACTTGTACACCCTTGTACAAACTTGTGCACCCTTGTACACTTTTGTACACCCTTGTATACATTTGTACAACCTTGTACAAACTTGTGCACACTTGTACAAACTTGTACACACTTGTACAAACTTGTACACCCTTGTACACACTTGTACAACCTTGTACACACTTGTACAACCTTGTACACAATTGTACAACCTTGTACAACCTTGTACACACTTGTACAACCTTGTACACACTTGTACAACCTTGTACACACTTGTACACCTTTGTACACACTTGTTCAACCTTGTACACACTTGTACAACCTTGTACACACTTGTACAACCTTGTACACACTTGTACAACCTTGTACACACTTGTACACACTTGTACAAACTTGTACATTCTTGTACATACTTGTACTCCCTTGTAAACACTTGTACAACCTTGTACAAACCTGTACAACCTTGTACACACTTGTACTACCTTGTACACAATTGTAAAACATTGTACACACTTGTACAACCTTGTACAAACTTGTACACACTTGTACAAACTTTTACATCCTTGTACACATTTGTACACCCTTGTACACACTTGTACAAGCTTGTACACGATTGTACAAGCTTGTACACGATTGTACAAGCTTGTACACGATTGTACACCCTTGTACACACTTGTGCACCCTTGTACACACTTGTACAACCTTGTACACACTTGTACAACCTTGTACACACTTGTACAACCTTGTACACACTTGTACAACCTTGTACACACTTGTACAACCTTGTACACACTTGTACAACCTTGTACACAATTGTACACGTTTGTACAACCTTGTACAAACTTGTACACACTTGTACAACCTTGTACAAACTTGTACACACTTGTACAAACTTGTACACACTTGTACAAACTTATACACCCTTGTACACACTTGTACAACCTTATACACACTTGTACAACCTTGTACACAATTGTAAAACCTTGTACAACCATGTACACACTTGTACAACTTTGTACACACTTGTACAACCTTGTACACACTTGTACACCTTTGTACACACTTGTACAACCTTGTACACTATGGTACAACCTTGTACACACTTGTACAACCTTGTACACACTTGTACAACCTTTTACAAACTTGTACACACTTGTACAAACTTGTACATTCTTTTGTACACCCTTGTAAACACTTGTACAACCTTGTACAAACCTGTACACCCTTGTACACACTTGTACACACTTGTACAACCTTTTACAAACTTGTACGCACTTGTACAAACTTTTACATTCTTGTACATACTTGTACACCCTTGTAAACACTTGTACAACCTTGTACAAACCTGTACACCCTTGTACACACTTGTACAAGCTTGTACACACTTGTACACCTTTGTACAAACTTGTGCACCCTTGTACACTTTTGTACAAACTTGTACACACTTGTACAAACTTGTACACCCTTGTACACACTTGTACAACCTTTTACACACTTGTACAACCTTGTACACAATTGTACAACCTTGTACAACCTTGTACACACTTGTTCAACCTTGTACACACTTGTACAACCTTGTACACACTTGTACACCTTTGTACACACTTGTACAACCTTGTACACACTTGTACAACCTTGTACACACTTGTACAACCTTGTACACACTTGTACAACCTTGTACACACTTGTACACACTTGTACAAACTTGTACATTCTTGTACATACTTGTACACCCTTGTAAACACTTGTACAACCTTGTACAAACCTGTACACCCTTGTACACACTTGTACAAGCTTGTACACACTTGTACAAGCTTGTACACACTTGTACACCCTTGTACAAACTTGTGCACCCTTGTACACTTTTGTACACCCTTGTATACATTTGTACAACCTTGTACAAACTTGTACACACTTGTACAAACTTGTACACACTTGTACAAACTTGTACACCCTTGTACTCACTTGTACAACCTTGTACACACTTGTACAACCTTGTACACACTTGTACAACCTTGTACACACTTGTACAACCTTGTACACACTTGTACAACCTTGTACACAATTGTACAACCTTGTACAACCTTGTACACACTTGTACAACCTTGTACACACTTGTACAACCTTGTACACACTTGTACAACCTTGTACACAATTGTACACCTTTGTACACACTTGTACAACCTTGTCCACACTTGTACAACCTTGTACACACTTGTACAACCTTGTACACACTTGTACAACCTTGTACACACTTTTTCAACCTTGTACACACTTATACAACCTTGTACACACTTGTACAACCTTGTACACACTTGTACAACCTTGTACACACTTGTACAACCTTGTACACACTTGTACACCCTTGTACACACTTGTACAAGCTTGTACACACTTGTACACCCTTGTACACACTTGTACAAGCTTGTACACACTTGTACAACCTTGTACACACTTGTACACCCTTGTACACACTTGTACAACCTTTTACAAACTTGTACACACTTGTACAAAATTGTACATTCTTGTACATACTTGTACAACCGTGTACACACTTGTACAACCTTGTACAAACATGTACACCCTTGTACACACTTGTACAAGCTTGTACACACTTGTGCACCCTTGTACACACTTGTACACCCTTGTACAAACTTTTACATCCTTGTACACATTTGTACACCCTTGTACACACTTGTACAACCTTGTACAAACCTGTACACCCTTGTACACGATTGTACAAGCTTGTACAAGATTGTACACCCTTGTACACACTTGTGCACCCTTGTACACACTTGTACACCCTTGTACACACTTGTACAACCTTTTACAAACTTGTACACACTTGTACAAACTTGTACATTCTTGTGCATACTTGTACACCCTTGTAAACACTTGTACAAGCTTGTACACACTTGTACAAGCTTGTACACACTTGTACACCCTTGTTCAAACTTGTGCACCCTTGTACACACTTGTACACCCTTGTACACACTTGTACAACCTTTTACAAACTTGTACACACTTGTACAAACTTGTACATTCTTGTATATACTTGTACACCCTTGTAAACACTTGTACAACCTTGTACAAACCTGTACACCCTTGTACACACTTGTACAAGCTTGTACACACTTGTACACCCTTGTACAAATTTGTGCACCCTTGTACACTTTTGTACACCCTTGTATCAATTGTACAACCTTGTACAAACTTGTGCACACTTGTACAAACTTGTACACCCTTGTACACACTTGTACACACTTGTACAAACTTGTACATTCTTGTATATACTTGTACACCCTTGTAAACACTTGTACAACCTTGTACAAACCTGTACACCCTTGTACACACTTGTACAACCTTGTACACAATTGTACAACCTTGTACAACCTTGTACACACTTGTACAACCTTGTACACACTTGTACAACCTTGTACACACTTGTACAACCTTGTCCACACTTGTACAACCTTGTACACACTTGTACACCTTTGTACACACTTGTTCAACCTTGTACAAACTTGTACAACCTTGTACACACTTGTACAACCTTGTACACACTTGTACAACCTTGTACACACTTGTACACACTTGTACAAACTTGTACATTCTTGTACATACTTGTACTCCCTTGTAAACACTTGTACAACCTTGTACAAACCTGTACAACCTTGTACACACTTGTACAACCTTGTACACACTTGTACAACCTTGTACACACTTGTACAACCTTGTACACACTTGTACACACTTGTACAAACTTGTACATTCTTGTACATACTTGTACACCCTTGTAAACACTTGTACAACCTTGTACAAACCTGTACACCCTTGTACACACTTGTACAAGCTTGTACACACTTGTACAAGCTTGTACACACTTGTACACCCTTGTACAAACTTGTGCACCCTTGTACACTTTTGTACACCCTTGTATACATTTGTACAACCTTGTACAAACTTGTACACACTTGTACAAACTTGTACACACTTGTACAAACTTGTACACCCTTGTACTCACTTGTACAACCTTGTACACACTTGTACAACCTTGTACACACTTTTACAACCTTGTACACACTTGTACAACCTTGTACACACTTGTACAACCTTGTACACAATTGTACAACCTTGTACAACCTTGTACACACTTGTACAACCTTGTACACACTTGTACAAGCTTGTACACACTTGTACAACCTTGTACACAATTGTACACCTTTGTACACACTTGTACAACCTTGTCCACACTTGTACAACCTTGTACACACTTGTACAACCTTGTACACACTTTTTCAACCTTGTACACACTTATACAACCTTGTACACACTTGTACAACCTTGTACACACTTGTACAACCTTGTACACACTTGTACAACCTTGTACACACTTGTACACCCTTGTACACACTTGTACAAGCTTGTACACACTTGTACACCCTTGTACACACTTGTACAAGCTTGTACACACTTGTACAACCTTGTACACACTTGTACACCCTTGTACACACTTGTACAACCTTTTACAAACTTGTACACACTTGTACAAAATTGTACATTCTTGTACATACTTGTACATCCTTGTACACACTTGTACAACCTTGTACAAACATGTACACCCTTGTACACACTTGTACAAGCTTGTACACACTTGTGCACCCTTGTACACACTTGTACACCCTTGTACAAACTTTTACATCCTTGTACACATTTGTACACCCTTGTACACACTTGTACAACCTTGTACAAACCTGTACACCCTTGTACACGATTGTACAAGCTTGTACAAGATTGTACACCCTTGTACACACTTGTGCACCCTTGTACACACTTGTACACCCTTGTACACACTTGTACAACCTTTTACAAACTTGTACACACTTGTACAAACTTGTACATTCTTGTGCATACTTGTACACCCTTGTAAACACTTGTACAAGCTTGTACACACTTGTACAAGCTTGTACACACTTGTACACCCTTGTTCAAACTTGTGCACCCTTGTACACACTTGTACACCCTTGTACACACTTGTACAACCTTTTACAAACTTGTACACACTTGTACAAACTTGTACATTCTTGTATATACTTGTACACCCTTGTAAACACTTGTACAACCTTGTACAAACCTGTACACCCTTGTACACACTTGTACAAGCTTGTACACACTTGTACACCCTTGTACAAACTTGTGCACCCTTGTACACTTTTGTACACCCTTGTATACATTTGTACAACCTTGTACAAACTTGTGCACACTTGTACAAACTTGTACACCCTTGTACACACTTGTACAACCTTGTACACACTTGTACAACCTTGTACACAATTGTACAACCTTGTACAACCTTGTACACACTTGTACAACCTTGTACACACTTGTACAACCTTGTCCACACTTGTACAACCTTGTACACACTTGTACACCTTTGTACACACTTGTTCAACCTTGTACAAACTTGTACAACCTTGTACGCACTTGTACAACCTTGTACACACTTGTACAACCTTGTACACAATTGTACACACTTGTACAAACTTGTACATTCTTGTACATACTTGTACTCCCTTGTAAACACTTGTACAACCTTGTACAAACCTGTACAACCTTGTACACACTTGTACAACCTTGTACACAATTGTAAAACATTGTACACACTTGTACAACCTTGTACAAACTTGTACACACTTGTACAAACTTTTACATCCTTGTACACATTTGTACACCCTTGTACACACTTGTACAACCTTGTACAAACCTGTAAACCCTTGTACACACTTGTACAAGCTTGTACACGATTGTACAAGCTTGTACACGATTGTACACCCTTGTACACACTTGTGCACCCTTGTACACACTTGTACAACCTTGTACACACTTGTACAACCTTGTACACACTTGTACAACCTTGTACACACTTGTACAACCTTGTACACACTTGTACAACCTTGTACACACTTGTACAACCTTGTACACACTTGTACAACCTTGTACACACTTGTACAACCTTGTACACACTTGTACAACCTTGTACACACTTGTACAACCTTGTACACAATTGTACAACCTTGTACAAACTTGTACACACTTGTACAACCTTGTACAAACTTGTACACACTTGTACAACCTTGTACAAACTTGTACACACTTGTACAACCTTGTACAAACTTGTGCACCCTTGTACACTTTTGTACACCCTTGTGTACATTTGTACAACCTTGTACAAACTTGTACACACTTGTACAAACTTGTACACACTTGTACAAACTTGTACACACTTGTACAAACTTGTACACCCTTGTACACACTTGTACAACCTTGTACACACTTGTACAACCTTGTACACAATTGTAAAACCTTGTACAACCATGTACACACTTGTACAACTTTGTACACACTTGTACAACCTTGTACACACTTGTACACCTTTGTACACACCTGTACAACCTTGTACACTATGGTACAACCTTGTACACACTTGTACACCCTTGTTCAAACTTGTGCACCCTTGTACACACTTGTACACCCTTGTACACACTTGTACAACCTTTTACAAACTTGTACACACTTGTACAAACTTGTACATTCTTGTACATACTTGTACACCCTTGTAAACACTTGTACAACCTTGTACAAACCTGTACACCCTTGTACACACTTGTACAAGCTTGTACACACTTGTACACCCTTGTACAAACTTGTGCACCCTTGTACACTTTTGTACACCCTTGTATACATTTGTACAACCTTGTACAAACTTGTGCACACTTGTACAAACTTGTACACACTTGTACAAACTTGTACACCCTTGTACACACTTGTACAACCTTGTACACACTTGTACAACCTTGTACACAATTGTACAACCTTGTACAACCTTGTACACACTTGTACAACCTTGTACACACTTGTACAACCTTGTACACACTTGTACACCTTTGTACACACTTGTTCAACCTTGTACACACTTGTACAACCTTGTACACACTTGTACAACCTTGTACACACTTGTACAACCTTGTACACACTTGTACACACTTGTACAAACTTGTACATTCTTGTACATACTTGTACTCCCTTGTAAACACTTGTACAACCTTGTACAAACCTGTACAACCTTGTACACACTTGTACAACCTTGTACACAATTGTAAAACATTGTACACACTTGTACAACCTTGTACAAACTTGTACACACTTGTACAAACTTTTACATCCTTGTACACATTTGTACACCCTTGTACACACTTGTACAAGCTTGTACACGATTGTACAAGCTTGTACACGATTGTACAAGCTTGTACACGATTGTACACCCTTGTACACACTTGTGCACCCTTGTACACACTTGTACAACCTTGTACACACTTGTACAACCTTGTACACACTTGTACAACCTTGTACACACTTGTACAACCTTGTACACACTTGTACAACCTTGTACACACTTGTACAACCTTGTACACAATTGTACACGTTTGTACAACCTTGTACAAACTTGTACACACTTGTACAACCTTGTACAAACTTGTACACACTTGTACAAACTTGTACACACTTGTACAAACTTATACACCCTTGTACACACTTGTACAACCTTATACACACTTGTACAACCTTGTACACAATTGTAAAACCTTGTACAACCATGTACACACTTGTACAACTTTGTACACACTTGTACAACCTTGTACACACTTGTACACCTTTGTACACACTTGTACAACCTTGTACACTATGGTACAACCTTGTACACACTTGTACAACCTTGTACACACTTGTACAACCTTTTACAAACTTGTACACACTTGTACAAACTTGTACATTCTTTTGTACACCCTTGTAAACACTTGTACAACCTTGTACAAACCTGTACACCCTTGTACACACTTGTACACACTTGTACAACCTTTTACAAACTTGTACGCACTTGTACAAACTTTTACATTCTTGTACATACTTGTACACCCTTGTAAACACTTGTACAACCTTGTACAAACCTGTACACCCTTGTACACACTTGTACAAGCTTGTACACACTTGTACACCCTTGTACAAACTTGTGCACCCTTGTACACTTTTGTACAAACTTGTACACACTTGTACAAACTTGTACACCCTTGTACACACTTGTACAACCTTTTACACACTTGTACAACCTTGTACACAATTGTACAACCTTGTACAACCTTGTACACACTTGTTCAACCTTGTACACACTTGTACAACCTTGTACACACTTGTACACCTTTGTACACACTTGTACAACCTTGTACACACTTGTACAACCTTGTACACACTTGTACAACCTTGTACACACTTGTACAACCTTGTACACACTTGTACACACTTGTACAAACTTGTACATTCTTGTACATACTTGTACACCCTTGTAAACACTTGTACAACCTTGTACAAACCTGTACACCCTTGTACACACTTGTACAAGCTTGTACACACTTGTACAAGCTTGTACACACTTGTACACCCTTGTACAAACTTGTGCACCCTTGTACACTTTTGTACACCCTTGTATACATTTGTACAACCTTGTACAAACTTGTACACACTTGTACAAACTTGTACACACTTGTACAAACTTGTACACCCTTGTACTCACTTGTACAACCTTGTACACACTTGTACAACCTTGTACACACTTGTACAACCTTGTTCACACTTGTACAACCTTGTACACACTTGTACAACCTTGTACACAATTGTACAACCTTGTACAACCTTGTACACACTTGTACAACCTTGTACACACTTGTACAACCTTGTACACACTTGTACAACCTTGTACACAATTGTACACCTTTGTACACACTTGTACAACCTTGTCCACACTTGTACAACCTTGTACACACTTGTACAACCTTGTACACACTTTTTCAACCTTGTACACACTTATACAACCTTGTACACACTTGTACAACCTTGTACACACTTGTACAACCTTGTACACACTTGTACAACCTTGTACACACTTGTACAACCTTGTACACACTTGTACAACCTTGTACACACTTGTACACCCTTGTACACACTTGTACAAGCTTGTACACACTTGTACACCCTTGTACACACTTGTACAAGCTTGTACACACTTGTACAACCTTGTACACACTTGTACACCCTTGTACACACTTGTACAACCTTTTACAAACTTGTACACACTTGTACAAAATTGTACATTCTTGTACATACTTGTACAACCTTGTACACACTTGTACAACCTTGTACAAACATGTACACCCTTGTACACACTTGTACAAGCTTGTACACACTTGTGCACCCTTGTACACACTTGTACACCCTTGTACAAACTTTTACATCCTTGTACACATTTGTACACCCTTGTACACACTTGTACAACCTTGTACAAACCTGTACACCCTTGTACACGATTGTACAAGCTTGTACAAGATTGTACACCCTTGTACACACTTGTGCACCCTTGTACACACTTGTACACCCTTGTACACACTTGTACAACCTTTTACAAACTTGTACACACTTGTACATACTTGTACATTCTTGTGCATACTTGTACACCCTTGTAAACACTTGTACAAGCTTGTACACACTTGTACAAGCTTGTACACACTTGTACACCCTTGTTCAAACTTGTGCACCCTTGTACACACTTGTACACCCTTGTACACACTTGTACAACCTTTTACAAACTTGTACACACTTGTACAAACTTGTACATTCTTGTATATACTTGTACACCCTTGTAAACACTTGTACAACCTTGTACAAACCTGTACACCCTTGTACACACTTGTACAAGCTTGTACACACTTGTACACCCTTGTACAAATTTGTGCACCCTTGTACACTTTTGTACACCCTTGTATACATTTGTACAACCTTGTACAAACTTGTGCACACTTGTACAAACTTGTACACCCTTGTACACACTTGTACACACTTGTACAAACTTGTACATTCTTGTATATACTTGTACACCCTTGTAAACACTTGTACAACCTTGTACAAACCTGTACACCCTTGTACACACTTGTACAACCTTGTACACAATTGTACAACCTTGTACAACCTTGTACACACTTGTACAACCTTGTACACACTTGTACAACCTTGTCCACACTTGTACAACCTTGTACACACTTGTACACCTTTGTACACACTTGTTCAACCTTGTACAAACTTGTACAACCTTGTACACACTTGTACAACCTTGTACACACTTGTACAACCTTGTACACACTTGTACACACTTGTACAAACTTGTACATTCTTGTACATACTTGTACTCCCTTGTAAACACTTGTACAACCTTGTACAAACCTGTACAACCTTGTACACACTTGTACAACCTTGTACACAATTGTAAAACATTGTACACACTTGTACAACCTTGTACAAACTTGTACACACTTGTACAAACTTTAACATCCTTGTACACATTTGTACACCCTTGTACACACTTGTACAACCTTGTACAAACCTGTAAACCCTTGTACACACTTGTACAACCTTGTACACACTTGTAAAACCTTGTACACACTTGTACAACCTTGTACACACTTGTACAACCTTGTACACACTTGTACAACCTTGTACACACTTGTACAACCTTGTACACACTTGTACAACCTTGTACACACTTGTACAACCTTGTACACAATTGTACACGTTTGTACAACCTTGTACAAACTTGTACACACTTGTACAACCTTGTATAAACTTGTACACACTTGTACAACCTTGTACAAACTTGTACACACTTGTACAACCTTGTACAAACTTGTGCACCCTTGTACACTTTTGTACACCCTTGTGTACATTTGTACAACCTTGTACAAACTTGTACACACTTGTACAAACTTGTACACACTTGTACAAACTTGTACACCCTTGTACACACTTGTACAACCTTGTACACACTTGTACAACCTTGTACACAATTGTAAAACCTTGTACAACCATGTACACACTTGTACAACTTTGTACACACTTGTACAACCTTGTACACACTTGTACACCTTTGTACACACCTGTACAACCTTGTACACTATGGTACAACCTTGTACACACTTGTACAACCTTGTACACACTTGTACAACCTTTTACAAACTTGTACACACTTGTACAAACTTGTACAAACCTGTACACCCTTGTACACACTTGTACAAGCTTGTACACACTTGTACAAGCTTGTACACACTTGTACAACCTTGTACACACTTGTACACCTTTGTACACACTTATACAACCTTGTACACACTTGTACAACCTTGTACAAACCTGTACACCCTTGTACACACTTGTACAAGCTTGTACACACTTGTACAAGCTTGTACACACTTGTACACCCTTGTACAAACTTGTGCACCCTTGTACACACTTGTGCACCCTTGTACAAACTTGTACTTACTTGTACAACCTTGTACAAACTTGTACACACTTGTACAAACTTTTACATCCTTGTACACATTTGTACACCCTTGTACACACTTGTACAACCTTGTACAAACCTGTACACCCTTGAACACACTTGTACAAGCTTGTACACGATTGTACACCCTTGTACACACTTGTGCACCCTTGTACACACTTGTACACCCTTGTACACACTTGTACAACCTTTTACAAACTTGTACACACTTGTACAAACTTGTACATTCTTGTACATACTTGTACACCCTTGTAAACACTTGTACAAACTTGTACAAACCTGTACACCCTTGTACACACTTGTACAAGCTTGTACACACTTGTACAAGCTTGTACACACTTGTACACCCTTGTACAAACTTGTACACAATTGTACAAACTTGTACACACTTGTACAAACTTGTACACCCTTGTACACACTTGTACAACCTTGTACACACTTGTACAACCTTGTACAAACCTGTACACCCTTGTACACACTTGTACAAGATTGTACACGATTGTACACCCTTGTACACACTTGTGCACCCTTGTACACACTTGTACACCCTTGTACACACTTGTACAACCTTTTACAAACTTGTACACACTTGTACAAACTTTTACATTCTTGTACATACTTGTACACCCTTGTAAACACTTGTACAACCTTGTACAAACCTGTACACCCTTGTACACACTTGTACAAGCTTGTACACACTTGTACACCCTTGTACAAACTTGTGCACCCTTGTACACTTTTGTACACCCTTGTATACATTTGTACAACCTTGTACAAACTTGTACACACTTGTACAAACTTGTACACACTTGTACAAACTTGTACACCCTTGTACACACTTGTACAACCTTGTACACACTTGTACAACCTTGTACACACTTGTACAACCTTGTACACAATTGTACAACCTTGTACAACCTTGTACACACTTGTTCAACCTTGTACACACTTGTACAACCTTGTACACACTTGTACACCTTTGTACACACTTGTACAACCTTGTACACACTTGTACAACCTTGTACACACTTGTACAACCTTGTACACACTTGTACAACCTTGTACACACTTGTACACACTTGTACAAACTTGTACATTCTTGTACATACTTGTACACCCTTGTAAACACTTGTACAACCTTGTACAAACCTGTACACCCTTGTACACACTTGTACAAGCTTGTACACACTTGTACAAGCTTGTACACACTTGTACACCCTTGTACAAACTTGTGCACCCTTGTACACTTTTGTACACCCTTGTATACATTTGTACAACCTTGTACAAACTTGTACACACTTGTACAAACTTGTACACACTTGTACAAACTTGTACACCCTTGTACTCACTTGTACAACCTTGTACACACTTGTACAACCTTGTACACACTTGTACAACCTTGTACACACTTGTACAACCTTGTACACAATTGTACAACCTTGTACAACCTTGTACACACTTGTACAACCTTGTACACACTTGTACAACCTTGTACACACTTGTACAACCTTGTACACAATTGTACACCTTTGTACACACTTGTACAACCTTGTCCACACTTGTACAACCTTGTACACACTTGTACAACCTTGTACACACTTTTTCAACCTTGTACACACTTATACAACCTTGTACACACTTGTACAACCTTGTACACACTTGTACAACCTTGTACACACTTGTACAACCTTGTACACACTTGTACAACCTTGTAAAAACTTGTACAACCTTGTAAACACTTGTACACCCCTGTACACACTTGTACAAGCTTGTACACACTTGTACACCCTTGTACACACTTGTACAAGCTTGTACACACTTGTACAACCTTGTACACACTTGTACACCCTTGTACACACTTGTACAACCTTTTACAAACTTGTACACACTTGTAAAAAATTGTACATTCTTGTAAATACTTGTACATCCTTGTACACACTTGTACAACCTTGTACAAACCTGTACACCCTTGTACACACTTGTACAAGCTTGTACACACTTGTGCACCCTTGTACACACTTGTTTTGTACACACTTGTACAACCTTTTACAAACTTGTACACACTTGTACAAACTTGTACATTCTTGTACATACTTGTACACCCTTGTAAACACTTGTACAACCTTGTACAAACCTGTACACCCTTGTACACACTTGTACAAGCTTGTACACACTTGTACAAGCTTGTACACACTTGTACACCCTTGTACAAACTTGTGCACCCTTGTACACTTTTGTACACTCTTGTATACATTTGTACAACCTTGTACAAACTTGTACACAATTGTACAAACTTGTACACACTTGTACAAACTTGTACACCCTTGTACACACTTGTACAACCTTGTACACACTTGTACAACCTTGTACACACTTGTACAACCTTGTACACACTTGTACAACCTTGTACACACTTGTACAACCTTGTACACACTTGTACACCTTTGTACACACTTGTACAACCTTGTACACACTTGTAAAACCTTGTACACACTTGTACAACCTTGTACACACTTTTTCAACCTTGTACACACTTATACAACCTTGTACACACTTGTACAACCTTGTACACACTTGTACAAGCTTGTACACACTTGTATAACCTTGTACGCACTTGTACAAGCTTGTACACACTTGTACAACCTTGTACACACTTGTTCACCCTTGTACACACTTGTACAACCTTTTACAAACTTGTACACACTTGTACAAAATTGTACATTCTTGTACATACTTGTACATCCTTGTACACATTTGTACAACCTTGTACAAACCTGTACACCCTTGTACACACTTGTACAAGCTTGTACACACTTGTACACCCTTGTACAAACTTGTGCACCCTTGTACACTTTTGTACACCCTTGTACACACTTGTACAACCTTGTACAAACCTGTAAACCCTTGTACACACTTGTACAAGCTTGTACACGATTGTACAAGCTTGTACACGATTGTACACCCTTGTACACACTTGTGAACCCTTGTACACACTTGTACAACCTTGTACACACTTGTACAACCTTGTACACACTTGTAAAACCTTGTACACACTTGTACAACCTTGTATACACTTGTACAACCTTGTACACACTTGTACAACCTTGTACAACCTACTACAAACTTGTTCACACTTGTACAAACTTTTACATCCTTGTACACATTTGTACACCCTTGTACACACTTGTACAAACTTGTACATTCTTGTACATACTTGTACACCCTTGTACACACTTGTACAAACTTGTACATTCTTGTTGTACATACTTGTACACCCTTGTACACACTTGTACAACCTTGTACACACTTGTACAAGCTTGTACACACTTGTACAAACTTGTACACACTTGTACAACCTTGTACACACTTGTACAACCTTGTACACAATTGTAAATCTTGTACACACTTGTACAACCTTGTACAAACCTGTACACCCTTGTACACACTTGTACAAGCTTGTACACGATTGTACACTCTTGTACACACTTGTGCAACCTTGTACACACTTGTACAACCTTGTAAACACTTGTACAACCTTGTACAAACCTGTACACCCTTGTACACACTTGTACACCCTTGTACAAACTTGTGCACCCTTGTACACTTTTGTACACCCTTGTACACATTTGTACAACCTTGTACAAACTTGTACACACTTGTACAAACTTGTACACACTTGTACAACCTTGTACACACTTGTACAACCTTGTACACACTTGTACAACCTTGTACAACCTTGTACAAACTTGTACACACTTGTACAAACTTTTACATCCTTGTACACATTTGTACACCCTTGTACACACTTGTACAAACTTGTACATTCTTGTACATACTTGTACACCCTTGTACACACTTGTACAACCTTGTACAAACCTGTAAACCCTTGTACAAACTTGAAACAAGCATGTACACGATTGTACAAGCTTGTACACGATTGTACACCCTTGTACACACTTGTGCACCCTTGTACACACTTGTACAACCTTGTACACACTTGTACAACCTTGTACACACTTGTACAACCTTGTACACACTTGTACAACCTTGTACACACTTGTACAACCTTGTACAACCTTGTACAAACTTGTACACACTTGTACAAACTTTTACATCCTTGTACACATTTGTACATCCTTGTACACACTTGTACAAACTTGTACATTCTTGTACATACTTGTACACCCTTGTACACACTTGTACAAACTTGTACATTCTTGTACATACTTGTACACCCTTGTACACACTTGTAAAACCTTGTACAAACCTGTAAACCGTTGTACAAGCTTGTACACACTTGTACAAGCTTGTACACACTTGTACACCCTTGTACAAACTTGTGCACCCTTGTACACTTTTGTACACCCTTGTACACATTTGTACAACCTTGTACAAACTTGTACACACTTGAACAAACTTGTACACACTTGTACAACCTTGTACACACTTGTACAACCTTGTACACACTTGTACAACCTTGTACACGCTTGTACAACCTTGTACACACTTGTACAACCTTTTACACAATTGTAAAACCTTGTACACACTTGTACATTCTTGTACAAACTTGTACTTACTTGTACAACCTTGTACAAACTTGTACACACTTGTACAAACTTTTACATCCTTGTACACATTTGTACACCCTTGTACACACTTGTACAACCTTGTACAAACCTGTACACCCTTGTACACACTTGTACAAGCTTGTACACGATTGTACACCCTTGTACACACTTGTGCACCCTTGTATACATTTGTACAACCTTGTACAAACTTGTACACAATTGTACAAACTTGTACACACTTGTACAAACTTGTACACCCTTGTACACACTTGTACAACCTTGTACACACTTGTACAAACTTGTACACCCTTGTACACACTTGTACAACCTTGTACACAATTGTACAACCTTGTACACAATTGTACACACTTGTACAACCTTGTACACACTTGTACAACCTTGTACACACTTGTACAACCTTGTAAAAACTTGTACAACCTTGTACACACTTGTACACCCTTGTACACACTTGTACAAGCTTGTACACACTTGTACAAGCTTGTACACACTTGTACAACCTTGTACACACTTGTTCACCCTTGTACACACTTGTACAACCTTTTACAAACTTGTACACACTTGTACAAAATTGTACATTCTTGTACATACTTGTACATCCTTGTACACATTTGTACAACCTAGTACAAACCTGTACACCATTGTACACACTTGTACAAGCTTGTACACACTTGTACACCCTTGTACAAACTTGTGCACCCTTGTACACTTTTGTACACCCTTGTACACATTTGTACAACCTTGTACAAACTTAAACACACTTGTACAAACATGTACACACTTGAACAACCATGTACACACTTGTACAACCTTGTACACACTTGTACAAGCTTGTACACACTTGTACAACCTTGTACACACTTGTACAACCTTGTACACACTTGTACAACCTTGTACACAATTGTAAAACCTTGTACACACTTGTACAACCTTGTACAAACCTGTACACCCTTGTACACACTTGTACAAGCTTGTACACGATTGTACACTCTTGTACACACTTGTGCAACCTTGTACACACTTGTGCAACCTTGTACACACTTGTACAACCTTGTAAACACTTGTACAACCTTGTACACACTTGTTCAAGCTTGTACACACTTGTACAACCTTGTCCAAACCTGTACACCCTTGTACACACTTGTACACCCTTGTACAAACTTGTGCACCCTTGTACACTTTTGTACACCCTTGTACACATTTGTACAACCTTGTACAAACTTGTACACACTTGTACAAACATGTACACACTTGAACAACCTTGTACACACTTGTACAACCTTGTACACACTTGTACAAGCTTGTACACACTTGTACAACCTTGTACACAATTGTAAAACATTGTACACACTTAAACAACCTTGTACAAACTTGTACACACTTCATTGTAGTTGTTAGCCTCCGGATTGCCAAATAATATTATAAAAGGTTTAAATACCTGCTATTAAGCAATCCAATTTTGTTGTTGACACAACTAGTTTCGGTGTCTGTGTGACACCATCATCAGGCTGTACAAGGACAGTTTTCTTTCTTCATACGAAGAGCGTCATATTTACACGAAAATAATAAATAAACATTTAAACACGACACAAACACGAATACGAGACATTTATGGTAACTGATCAGTTAAGAAAACAGACGACGCTAACCCGACGGAGTTTGAGTCCAGACTGCGGGTGGTCAGTGCAGTGGTGTACGTCCGTTATCTTATCATCCCAGGTTGCGTCCTGTCAATCACTCAATCACACCTCCCCTCTCCAGTAAACCGATGGCGGTGTCATACATAAAATTAGACGAGAAAAACTGTTGGTCATTTAGTACATTATGGTGGTCGGATTTTACTGCCTTATATATCTCGAACTCTTCCAATGTGTTAATTTTATATCTGTCTTTAGAAAAATGTAGAATATCCATATTGCTGCTAATGTTGGTATAATTGTGGCCTTGGGATATTAAATGCTCGGCAAAAGATGATGTTTGGTGGGCTGTTGATGCTTTTGGAATATGCTCTTTGAATCTTTTTGTAAAGGAACGTGCTGTTTGGCCGATGTAATATTTCGTACAATCGGTACAATTGATCTTGTAAACGCCAGATTTATCAAAAGATTGCGTCATCGTGGGGCTGCGTTCCTTTAACAATGAACCAAGCTTGTTTTCTGTTCTAAAGGAAACAGTGATTTTGTTTTTAGCCATGAGATTTTTGTATTTATTGCTCATAAAGGTGCCAAATTTTGCAGAGATGAAATTGTTCTGTTTATTATTAGTTCCTGTTTTATTTTTATGTTTGTAGTTAGTTTCACTCACAAGATTAGTACTAAATCAGAATTACTTCAGATTCAACAATGACTATTATTCCCAGAAAGAAGGGCTGGCAATGGGTTCCCCCCTCTCCAGTATTTTAGCAGAGATTTTTCTCAACAACCTGGAAAATAAACATTTATTTTCTGATTCCAACCGCTACAAAGAAAAGATCCTGTTTTATTTCAGATATGTAGACGACACTATTGTTTTGTTCAACGGAAACAGTAGACAGTTGTCGTTACTCAACGCATACTTATGTGGCATTCACAGCAACATGAAGTTTACATTGGAGGAAGAAAACAATAATTGTTTGAATTTTCTGGACCTCACCATAAAAAAAGCATCAAAATAAATTTGAGTTTAAAATATTCAGGAAACCAACATGCACTGACCAGACCATTCACTCAGAATCCCATCACCCATATTCACACAAATTAGCTGCATATAATAGTTTCATACACCGATTGCTCACAATTCCAATGAATGAACAGGACTACAACGAAGAAGTAATTACAATAAAACATATAGCCGTATCAAATGGTTATCCAAGTAGTATTGTGGATAAACTCATCTACAAACATAAAAATAAAACAGGAACTAATAATAAACAGAACAATTTCATCTCTGCAAAATTTGGCACCTTTATGAGCAATAAATACAAAAATCTCATGGCTAAAAACAAAATCACTGTTTCCTTTAGAACAGAAAACAAGCTTGGTTCATTGTTAAAGGAACGCAGCCCCACGATGACGCAATCTTTTGATAAATCTGGCGTTTACAAGATCAATTGTACCGATTGTACGAAATATTACATCGGCCAAACAGCACGTTCCTTTACAAAAAGATTCAAAGAGCATATTCCAAAAGCATCAACAGCCCACCAAACATCATCTTTTGCCGAGCATTTAATATCCCAAGGCCACAATTATACCAACATTAGCAGCAATATGGATATTCTACATTTTTCTAAAGACAGATATAAAATTAACACATTGGAAGAGTTCGAGATATATAAGGCAGTAAAATCCGACCACCATAATGTACTAAATGACCAACAGTTTTTCTCGTCTAATTTTATGTATGACACCGCCATCGGTTTACTGGAGAGGGGAGGTGTGATTGAGTGATTGACAGGACGCAACCTGGGATGATAAGATAACGGACGTACACCACTGCACTGACCACCCGCAGTCTGGACTCAAACTCCGTCGGGTTAGCGTCGTCTGTTTTCTTAACTGATCAGTTACCATAAATGTCTCGTATTCGTGTTTGTGTCGTGTTTAAATGTTTATTTATTATTTTCGTGTAAATATGACGCTCTTCGTATGAAGAAAGAAAACTGTCCTTGTACAGCCTGATGATGGTGTCACACAGACACCGAAACTAGTTGTGTCAACAACAAAATTGGATTGCTTAATAGCAGGTATTTAAACCTTTTATAATTGTACACACTTGTATAAACTTTTACATCCTTGTACACATTTGTACACCCTTGTACACACTTGTACAACCTTGTACAAACCTGTAAACCCTTGTACACACTTGTACAAGCTTGTACACGATTGTACAAGCTTGTACACGATTGTACACCCTTGTACACACTTGTGAACCCTTGTACACACTTGTACAACCTTGTACACACTTGTACAACCTTGTACACACTTGTAAAACCTTGTACACACTTGTACAACCTTGTATACACTTGTACAACCTTGTACACACTTGTACAACCTTGTACAACCTACTACAAACTTGTTCACACTTGTACAAACTTTTACATCCTTGTACACATTTGTACACCCTTGTACACACTTGTACAAACTTGTACATTCTTGTACATACTTGTACACCCTTGTACACACTTGTACAAACTTGTACATTCTTGTACATACTTGTACACCCTTGTACACACTTGTACAACCTTGTACAAACCTGTAAACCCTTGTACAAGCTTGTACACACTTGTACAAACTTGTACACACTTGTACACCCTTGTACAAACTTGTGCACCCTTGTACACTTTTGTACACCCTTGTACACATTTGTACAACCTTGTACAAACTTGTACACACTTGAACAAACTTGTACACACTTGTACAACCTTGTACACACTTGTACAACCTTGTACACACTTGTACAACCTTGTACACACTTGTACAAGCTTGTACACACTTGTACAACCTTGTAAACACTTGTACAACCTTGTACACACTTGTACAACCTTTTACACAATTGTAAAACCTTGTACACACTTGTACATTCTTGTACAAACTTGTACTGACTTGTACAACCTTGTACAAACTTGTACACACTTGTACAAACTTTTACATCCTTGTACACATTTGTACACCCTTGTACACACTTGTACAACCTTGTACAAACCTGTACACCCTTGTACACACTTGTACAAGCTTGTACACGATTGTACACCCTTGTACACACTTGTGTACCCTTGTACACACTTGTACACCCTTGTACACACTTGTACAACCTTTTACAAACTTGTACACACTTGTACAAACTTGAACATTCTTGTACATACTTGTACACCCTTGTAAACACTTGTACAACCTTGTACAAACTTGTACACACTTGTACACACTTGTACAAGCTTGTACACACTTGTACAAGCTTGTACACACTTGTACACCCTTGTACAAACTTGTGCACTCTTGTACACACTTGTACAACCTTGTACACAATTGTACAACCTTGTACAACCATGTACACACTTGTACAACTTTGTACACACTTGTACAACCTTGTACACACTTGTACACCTTTGTACACACTTGTACAACCTTGTACACTATGATACAACCTTGTACACACTTGTACAACCTTGTACACTATGAAACAACCTTGTACACACTTGTACAACCTTGTACACACTTGTACAACCTTTTACAAACTTGTACACACTTGTACAAACTTGTACATTCTTTTGTACACCCTTGTAAACACTTGTACAACCTTGTACAAACCTGTACACCCTTGTACACACTTGTACAAGCTTGTACACACTTGTACAAGCTTGTACACACTTGTACACCCTTGTACAAACTTGTGCACTCTTGTACACACTTGTACAACCTTGTACACAATTGTACAACCTTGTACAACCATGTACACACTTGTACAACTTTGTACACACTTGTACAACCTTGTACACACTTGTACACCTTTGTACACACTTGTACAACCTTGTACACTATGATACAACCTTGTACACACTTGTACAACCTTGTACACTATGATACAACCTTGTACACACTTGTACAACCTTGTACACACTTGTACAACCTTTTACAAACTTGTACACACTTGTACAAACTTGTACATTCTTTTGTACACCCTTGTAAACACTTGTACAACCTTGTACAAACCTGTACACCCTTGTACACACTTGTACAAGCTTGTACACACTTGTACAAGCTTGTACACACTTGTACACCCTTGTACAAACTTGTGCACCCTTGTACACTTTTGTACACCCTTGTATACATTGGTACAACCTTGTACAAACTTGTACACACTTGTATAAACTTGTACACACTTGTACAAACTTGTACACCCTTGTACACACTTGTACAACCTTGTACACACTTGTACAACCTTGTACACAATTGTACAACCTTGTACAACCATGTACACACTTGTACAACCTTGTACACACTTGTACAACCTTGTACACACTTGTACACCTTTGTACACACTTATACAACCTTGTACACACTTGTACAACCTTGTACACACTTGTACAACCTTGTACACGTTTGTACAACCTTGTACACACTTGTACAACCTTGTACACACTTGTACAACCTTGTAAAAACTTGTACAAGCATGTACACGATTGTACACCCTTGTACACACTTGTGCACCCTTGTACACACTTGTACAACCTTGTACACACTTGTACAACCTTGTACACACTTGTACAACCTTGTACACACTTGTACAACCTTGTACACACTTGTACAAACTTGTACACACTTGTACAACCTTGTACACACTTGTACAACCTTGTACACACTTGTACAACCTTGTACACACTTGTACAACCTTTTACACAATTGTAAAACCTTGTACACACTTGTACATTCTTGTACAAACTTGTACTTACTTGTACAACCTTGTACAAACTTGTACACACTTGTACAAACTTTTACATCCTTGTACACATTTGTACACCCTTGTACACACTTGTACAACCTTGTACAAACCTGTACACCCTTGTACACACTTGTACAAGCTTGTACAAGATTGTACACCCTTGTACACACTTGTGCACCCTTGTACACACTTGTACACCCTTGTATACACTTGTACAACCTTTTACAAACTTGTACACACTTGTACAAACTTGTACATTCTTGTGCATACTTGTACACCCTTGTAAACACTTGTACAACCTTGTACAAACCTGTACACCCTTGTACACACTTGTACACCCTTGTACAAACTTGTGCACCCTTGTACACTTTTGTACACCCTTGTATACATTTGTACAACCTTGTACAAACTTGTACACAATTGTACAAACTTGTACACACTTGTACAAACTTGTACACCCTTGTACACACTTGTACAACCTTGTACACACTTGTACAACCTTGTACAAACCTGTACACCCTTGTACACACTTGTACAAGCTTGTACACGATTGTACACCCTTGTACACACTTGTGCACCCTTGTACACACTTGTACACCCTTGTACACACTTGTACAACCTTTTACAAACTTGTACACACTTGTACAAACTTGTACATTCTTGTACATACTTGTACACCCTTGTAAACACTTGTACAACCTTGTACAAACCTGTACACCCTTGTACACACTTGTACAAGCTTGTACACACTTGTACACCCTTGTACACACTTGTACAACCTTGTACACACTTGTACAACCTTGTACACAATTGTACAACCTTGTACAACCTTGTACACACTTGTACAACCTTGTACACACTTGTACAACCTTGTACACACTTGTACAACCTTGTACACACTTGTACACCTTTGTACACACTTGTTCAACCTTGTACACACTTGTACAACCTTGTACACACTTGTACAACCTTGTACACACTTGTACAACCTTGTACACACTTGTACACACTTGTACAAACTTGTACATTCTTGTACATACTTGTACTCCCTTGTAAACACTTGTACAACCTTGTACAAACCTGTACACCCTTGTACACACTTGTACAAGCTTGTACACACTTCTACAAGCTTGTACACACTTGTACACCCTTGTACAAAC
This sequence comes from Macrosteles quadrilineatus, assembly GCF_028750875.1. Taxonomy (NCBI): domain Eukaryota; kingdom Metazoa; phylum Arthropoda; class Insecta; order Hemiptera; family Cicadellidae; genus Macrosteles; species Macrosteles quadrilineatus. Next base: position 84,276 of record NW_026542767.1, on the reverse strand, counting down.
TTGTGCACCCTTGTACACTTTTGTACACCCTTGTATACATTTGTACAACCTTGTACAAACTTGTACACACTTGTACAAACTTGTACACACTTGTACAAACTTGTACACCCTTGTACACACTTGTACAACCTTGTACACACTTGTACAACCTTGTACACACTTGTGTCTAAGATGTCTTTTTATTTAGAGGGATGTCTTGTTTTTTAGAGGGTTGTCTTGTTTTTTAGAGGGTTTTCTTGTAATTTAGATGGGATGTCTTGTTATTTAGAGGGATGTCTTAATATTTAGCGGAATGTCTTGTTTATTAGAGGGATGTCTTGCTATTTAGAGGGATGTCTTTTTATTTGGAGGGATGTCTTGTTATTTAGAGGGATGTCTTAATATTTAGAGGGATGTCTTGTTATTTAGAGGAATGTCTTGTTATTTAAAAGGGATGTCTTGTTATTTAGAGGGATGTCTTGTTATTTAGTGGGATGTCTTGTTATTTAGAGGGATGTCTTGTTATTTAGAGAGATGTCTTGTTATTTAAAGGGATGTCTTAATATTTAGAGGGATGTCTTGTTATTTAGAGGGATGTCTTAATATTTAAAAGGATGTCTTGTTATTTGAAGGGATGTCTTAATATTTAGAGGGATGTCTTGTTATTTAGAGGGATGTCTTGTTTTTTAAAGGGTTGTCTTGTTATTTGGAGGGATGTCTTAATATTTAGAGTGATGTCTTGTTATTTAGAGGGATGTCTTGTTATTTAGAGGGATGTCTTGTTTTTTAGAGGGTTGTCTTGTTATTTGGAGGGATGTCTTGTTTTTTAGAGGGTTGTCTTGTAATTTAGATGGGATGTCTTGTTATTTAGAGGGATGTCTTGTTATTTACAGGTATGTCTTGTTATTTAGAGGGATGTCTTAATATTTAGAGGAATGTCTTGTTATATAGATGGATGTCTTGTTATTTAGAGGGATGTCTTGATATTTAGAGGGATGTCTTGTTTTTTAGAGAGATGTCTTGTTATTTAAAGGGTTTTTTTGTTTTTTAGAGGGTTGTCTTGTTATTTGGAGGGATGTCTTGTTATTTAGATTGATGTCTTAATATTTAGAGGGATGTCTTGTTTTTTAGAGGGATGTCTTGTTATTTAGAGGGATGTCTTGTTATTTAGAGGGATGTCTTGTTATTTAGAGGGATGTCTTGTTATTTAGAGGGATGTCTTGTTATTTGAAGGGATGTCTTAATATTTAGAGAGATGTCTTGTTATTTAGAGGGATGTCTTGTTATTTAGAGGGATGTCTTGTTATTTAGAGGGATGTCTTCATATTTGGAGGGATGTCTTGTTATTTAGTGGGATGTCTTGTTATTTAGAGGGATGTCTTGTTATTTAGAGAGATGTCTTGTTATTTAAAGGGATGTCTTAATATTTAGAGGGATGTCTTGTTATTTAGAGGGATGTCTTGGTATTTGGAGGGATGTCTAGTTATTTAGAGGGATGTCTTTTTATTTAGAGGGATGTCTTGTTATTTAGAGGGATGTCTTGTTATTTAGAGGGATGTCTTGTTATTTTAAGGGATGTCTTAATATTTAGAGGGATGTCTTGCTTTTTTGAGGGATTTCTTGTTATTTGGAGGGATGTCTTGTTATTTAGAGGGATGTCTTGTTATTTAGAGGAATGTCTTGTTATTAAAAAGGGATGTCTTGTTATTTAGAGGGATGTCTTGTTATTTAGAGGGATGTCTTAATATTTAGCGGAATGTCTAGTTTATTAGAGGGATGTCTTGTTATTTAGAGGGATGTCTTGTTATTTAGAGGGATGTCTTGTTATTTAGAGGGATGTCTTGTTATTTAGAGGGATGTCTTAATATTTAGAGGGATGTCTTGTTTTTTAGTGGGATGTCTTGTTATTTAGAGGGATGTCTTGTTATTTGGAGAGATGTCTTTTTATTTAGAGGGATGTCTTGTTTTTTAGAGGGTTGTCTTGTTATTTGGAGGGATGTCTTGTTTTTTCGAGGGTTGTCTTGTAATTTAGATGGGATGTCTTGTTATTTAGAGGGATGTCTTAATATTTAGCGGAATGTCTTGTTTATTAGAGGGATGTCTTGCTATTTAGAGGGATGTCTTTTAATTTGGAGGGATGTCTTGTTATTTAGAGGGATGTCTTGTTATTTAGAGGAATGTCTTGTTATTTAAAAGGGATGTCTTGTTATTTAGAGGGATGTCTTGTTATTTAGTGGGATGTCTTGTTATTTAGAGGGATGTCTTGTTATTTAGAGAGATGTCTTGTTATTTAAAGGGATGTCTTAATATTTAGAGGGATGTCTTGTTATTTAGAGGGATGTCTTAATATTTAGCGGAATGTCTTGTTTATTAGAGGGATGTCTTGCTATTTAGAGGGATGTCTTTTTATTTGGAGGGATGTCTTGTTATTTAGAGGGATGTCTTGTTATTTAGAGGAATGTCTTGTTATTTAAAAGGGATGTCTTGTTATTTAGAGGGATGTCTTGTTATTTAGTGGGATGTCTTGTTATTTAGAGGGATGTCTTGTTATTTAGAGAGATGTCTTGTTATTTAAAGGGATGTCTTAATATTTAGAGGGATGTCTTGTTATTTAGAGGGATGTCTTAATATTTAGAGGGATGTCTTGTTATTTGAAGGGATGTCTTAATATTTAGAGGGATGTCTTGTTATTTAGAGGGATGTCTTGTTATTTAGAGGGATGTCTTGTTTTTTAAAGGGTTGTCTTGTTATTTGGAGGGATGTCTTAATATTTAGAGGGATGTCTTGGTATTTAGAGGGATGTCTTGTTATTTAGAGGGATGTCTTAATATTTAGCGGAATGTCTAGTTTATTAGAGGGATGTCTTGTTATTTAGAGGGATGTCTTGTTATTTAGAGGGATGTCTTGTTTTTTAGAGGGTTGTCTTGTTATTTGGAGGGATGTCTTGTTTTTTAGAGGGTTGTGTTGTAATTTAGATGGGATGTCTTGTTATTTAGAGGGATGTCTTGTTATTTACAGGTATGTCTTGTTATTTAGAGGGATGTCTTAATATTTAGAGGAATGTCTTGTTATATAGATGGATGTCTTGTTATTTAGAGGGATGTCTTGATATTTAGAGGGATGTCTTGTTTTTTAGAGAGATGTCTTGTTATTTAGAGGGTTTTTTTGTTTTTTAGAGGGTTGTCTTGTTATTTGGAGGGATGTCTTGTTATTTAGATTGATGTCTTAATATTTAGAGGGATGTCTTGTTTTTTTAGAGGGATGTCTTGTTATTTAGAGGGATGTCTTGTTATTTAGAGGGATGTCTTGTTATTTAGAGGGATGTCTTGTTATTTAGAGGGATGTCTTGTTATTTGAAGGGATGTCTTAATATTTAGAGAGATGTCTTGTTATTTAGAGGGATGTCTTGTTATTTAGAGGGATGTCTTGTTATTTAGAGGGATGTCTTCATATTTGGAGGGATGTCTTGTTATTTAGAGGGATGTCTTGTTATTTAGAGGGATGTCTTGTTTTTTAGTGGGATGTCTTGTTATTTAGAGGGATGTCTTGTTATTTGGAGAGATGTCTTTTTATTTAGAGGGATGTCTTGTTTTTTAGAGGGTTGTCTTGTTATTTGAAGGGATGTCTTGTTTTTTAGAGGGTTGTCTTGGTATTTAGAGGGATGTCTTGTTATTTAGAGGGATGTCTTGTTATTTAGAGGGATGTCTTCTTATTTGGAGGGAAGTCTTGTTATTTGGAGGAATGTCTTGTTATTTAGAGGGATATCTTGTTATTTGGAGGGATGTCTTGTTATTTAGAGGGATGTCTTGCTATTTAGAGGGATGTCTTTTTATTTGGAGGGATGTCTTGTTATTTAGAGGGATGTCTTGTTATTTAGAGGAATGTCTTGTTATTTAAAAGGGATGTCTTGTTATTTAGAGGGACGTCTTGTTATTTAGTGGGATGTCTTGTTATTTAGAGGGATGTATTGTTATTTAGAGAGATGTCTTGTTATTTAAAGGGATGTCTTAATATTTAGAGGGATGTCTTGTTATTTAGAGGGATGTCTTAATATTTAGAGGGATGTCTTGTTATTTGGAGGGATGTCTTAATATTTAGAGGGATGTCTTGTTATTTAGAGGGATGTCTTGTTATTTAGAGGGATGTCTTATTTGTACAACCTTGTACAAACTTGTACACACTTGTACAAACTTGTACACACTTGTACAACCTTGTACACACTTGTACAACCTTGTACACACTTGTACAACCTTGTACACACTTGTACAACCTCGTACACACTTGTACAACCTTGTACACACTTGTACAACCTTGTACACAATTGTAAAACCTTGTACACACTTGTACAACCTTGTACATTCTTGTACATACTTGTACACCCTTGTAAACACTTGTACAAAATTGTACAAACCTGTACACCCTTGTACACACTTGTACAAGCTTGTACACACTTTTACAAGCTTGTACACACTTGTACACCCTTGTACAAACTTGTGCACCCTTGTACACTTTTGTACACCCTTGTATACATTTGTACAAACTTGTACAAACTTGTACACACTTGTACAAACTTGTACACACTTGTACAAACTTGTACACCCTTGTACACACTTGTACAACCTTGTACACACTTGTACAACCTTGTACAAACCTGTACACCCTTGTACACACTTCTACAAGCTTGTACACGATTGTACACTCTTGTACACACTTGTGCAAACTTGTACACACTTGTACAACCTTGTACACACTTGTACAACCTTGTACACACTTTTTCAAGCTTGTACACACTTGTACAAACTTGTACACACTTGTACACCCTTGTACACACTTGTACAACCTTTTACAAACTTGTACACACTTGTACAAAATTGTACATTCTTGTACATACTTGTACACCCTTGTACACACTTGTACAACCTTGTACAAACCTGTACACCCTTGTACACACTTGTACAAGCTTGTACACACTTGTACACACTTGTACACCCTTGTACAAACTTGTGCACCCTTGTACACTTTTTTACACCCTTGTACACATTTGTACAACCTTGTACAATCTTGTACACACTTGTACAAACTTGTACACACTTGTACAAACTTGTGTACACTTGTACAACCTTGTACACACTTGTACAACCTTGTACACACTTGTACAACCTTGTACACACTTGTACAACCTCGTACACACTTGTACAACCTTGTACACACTTGTACAACCTTGTACACAATTGTAAAACCTTGTACACACTTGTACAACCTTGTACACACTTGTACACCCTTGTACACACTTGTACAAAATTTTACATTCTTGTACATACTTGTACACCCTTGTACACACTTGTACAACCTTGTACAAACCTGTACACCCTTGTACACACTTGTACAAGCTTGTACACACTTGTACACCCTTGTACAAACTTGTGCACCCTTGTACACTTTTGTACACCCTTGTACACATTTGTACAACCTTGTACAAACTTGTACACACTTGTACAAACTTGTACACACTTGTACAAACTTGTGTACACTTGTACAACCTTGTACACACTTGTACAACCTTGTACACACTTGTACAACCTTGTACACACTTGTACAACCTTGTACACACTTGTACAACCTCGTACACACTTGTACAACCTTGTACACACTTGTAAAACCTTGTACACAATTGTAAAACCTTGTACACACTTGTACAACCTTGTACACACTTGTACACCCTCGTACACACTTATACAAAATTTTACATTCTTGTACATACTTGTACACCCTTGTACACACTTGTACAACCTTGTACAAACCTGTACACCCTTGTACACACTTGTACAAGCTTGTACACACTTGTACACCCTTGTACAAATTTGTGCACCCTTGAACACTTTTGTACACCCTTGTACACATTTGTACAACCTTGTACAAACTTAAACACACTTGTACAAACATGTACACACTTGTACAACCTTGTACACACTTGTACAAGCTTGTACACACTTGTACAACCTTTTACACACTTGTACAACCTTGTACACACTTGTACAACCTTGTACACACTTGTACAACCTTTTACACAATTGTAAAACCTTGTACACACTTGTACATTCTTGTACAAACTTGTACTTACTTGTACAACCTTGTACAAACTTGTACACACTTGTACAAACTTTTACATCCTTGTATACATTTGTACACCCTTGTACACACTTGTACAACCTTGTACAAACCTGTACACCCTTGTACACACTTGTACAAGCTTGTACACGATTGTACACCCTTGTACACACTTGTGCACCCTTGTACACACTTGTACACCCTTGTATACATTTGTACAAACTTGTACAAACTTGTACACACTTGTACAAACTTGTACACACTTGTACAAACTTGTACACCCTTGTACACACTTGTACAACCTTGTACACACTTGTACAACCTTGTACAAACCTGTACACCCTTGTACACACTTGTACAAGCTTGTACACGATTGTACACTCTTGTACAAACTTGTGCACCCTTGTACACTTTTGTACACCCTTGTATACATTTGTACAACCTTGTACACACTTGTTCAAGCTTGTACACACTTGTACAACCTTGTACACACTTGTACACCCTTGTACACACATGTACAACCTTTTACAAACTTGTACACACTTGTACAAACTTGTACATTCTTGTACATACTTGTACACCCTTGTAAACACTTGTACAAAATTGTACAAACCTGTACACCCTTGTACACACTTGTACACCCTTGTACAAACTTGTGCACCCTTGTACACTTTTGTACACCCTTGTATACATTTGTACAAACTTGTACAAACTTGTACACACTTGTACAAACTTGTACACACTTGTACAAACTTGTACACCCTTGTACACACTTGTACAACCTTGTACTTACTTGTACAACCTTGTACAAACCTGTACACCCTTGTACACACTTGTACAAGCTTGTACACGATTGTACACTCTTGTACACACTTGTGCAAACTTGTACACACTTGTACAACCTTGTACACACTTGTACAACCTTGTACACACTTGTACAACCTAGTACACACTTGTTCAAACTTGTACACACTTGTACAACCTTGTACACACTTGTACACCCTTGTACACACTTGTACAACCTTTTACAAACTTGTACACACTTGTACAAAATTGTACATTCTTGTACATGATTGTACACCCTTGTACACACTTGTACAACCTTGTACAAACCTGTACACCCTTGTACACACTTGTACAAGCTTGTACACACTTGTACAAGCTTGTACACACTTGTACAAGCTTGTACACACTTGTACACCCTTGTACAAACTTGTGCACCCTTGTACACTTTTGTACACCCTTGTACACATTTGTACAACCTTGTACAAACTTGTACACACTTGTACAAACTTGTACACACTTGTACAAACTTGTGTACACTTGTACAACCTTGTACACACTTGTACAACCTTGTACACACTTGTACAACCTTGTACACACTTGTACAACCTTGTACACACTTGTACAACCTCGTACACACTTGTACAACCTTGTACACACTTGTACAACCTTGTACACAATTGTAAAACCTTGTACACACTTGTACAACCTTGTACACACTTGTACACCCTTGTACACACTTGTACAAAATTTTACATTCTTGTACATACTTGTACACCCTTGTACACACTTGTACAACCTTGTACAAACCTGTACACCCTTGTACACACTTGTACAAGCTTGTACACACTTGTACACCCTTGTACAAACTTGTGCACCCTTGAACACTTTTGTACACCCTTGTACACATTTGTACAACCTTGTACAAACTTAAACACACTTGTACAAACATGTACACACTTGAACAACCTTGTACACACTTGTACAACCTTGTACACACTTGTACAAGCTTGTACACACTTGTACAACCTTGTACACACTTGTACAACCTTGTACACACTTGTACAAGCTTGTACACACTTGTACAACCTTGTACACACTTGTACAACCTTTTACACAATTGTAAAACCTTGTACACACTTGTACATTCTTGTACAAACTTGTACTTACTTGTACAACCTTGTACAAACTTGTACACACTTGTACAAACTTTTACATCCTTGTATACATTTGTACACCCTTGTACACACTTGTACAACCTTGTACAAACCTGTACACCCTTGTACACACTTGTACAAGCTTGTACACGATTGTACACCCTTGTACATACTTGTACACCCTTGTAAACACTTGTACAAAATTGTACAAACCTTTACACCCTTGTACACACTTGTACAAGCTTGTACACACTTGTACAAGCTTGTACACACTTGTACAAGCTTGTACACTTTTGTACACCCTTGTACAAACTTTTGCACCCTTGTACACTTTTGTACACCCTTGTATACATTTGTACAAACTTGTACACACTTCTACAAACTTGTACACACTTGTACAAACTTGTACACCCTTGTACACACTTGTACAACCTTGTACACACTTGTACAACCTTGTACAAACCTGTACACCCTTGTACACACTTGTACAAGCTTGTACACGATTGTACACTCTTGTACACACTTGTGCAACCTTGTACACACTTGTACAACCTTGTACACACTTGTACAACCTTGTACACACTTGTTCAAGCTTGTACACACTTGTACAACCTTGTACACACTTGTACACCCTTGTACACACTTGTACAACCTTTTACAAACTTGTACACACTTGTACAAAATTGTACATTCTTGTACATACTTGTACACCCTTGTACACACTTGTACAACCTTGTACAAACCTGTACACCCTTGTACACACTTGTACAAGCTTGTACACACTTGTACAAGCTTGTACACACTTGTACACCCTTGTACAAACTTGTGCACCCTTGTACACTTTTGTACACCCTTGTACACATTTGTACAACCTTGTACAAACTTGTACACACTTGTACAAACTTGTACACACTTGTACAAACTTGTGTACACTTGTACAACCTTGTACTCACTTGTACAACCTTGTACACACTTGTACAACCTTGTACACACTTGTACAACCTCGTACACACTTGTACAACCTTGTACACACTTGTACAACCTTGTACACAATTGTAAAACCTTGTACACACTTTTACAACCTTGTACACACTTGTACACCCTTGTACACACTTGTACAAAATTTTACATTCTTGTACATACTTGTACACCCTTGTACACACTTGTACAACCTTGTACAAACCTGTACACCCTTGTACACACTTGTACAAGCTTGTACACACTTGTACAAGCTTGTACACACTTGTACACCCTTGTACAAACTTGTGCACCCTTGAACACTTTTGTACACCCTTGTACACATTTGTACAACCTTGTACAAACTTAAACACACTTGTACAAACATGTACACACTTGAACAACCTTGTACACACTTGTACAAACCTTGTACACACTTGTACAAGCTTGTACACACTTGTACAACCTTGTACACACTTGTACAACCTTGTACACACTTGTACAAGCTTGTACACACTTGTACAACCTTGTACACACTTGTACAAGCTTGTACACACTTGTACAACCTTGTACACACTTGTACAACCTTGTACAAACCTGTACACCCTTGTACACACTTGTACAAGCTTGTACACGATTGTACACCCTTGTACACACTTGTGCACCCTTGTACACACTTGTACACCCTTGTACACACTTGTACAACCTTTTACAAACTTGTACACACTTGTACAAACTTGTACATTCTTGTACATACTTGTACACCCTTGTAAACACTTGTACAACCTTGTACAAACCTGTACACCCTTGTACACACTTGTACAAGCTTGTACACATTTGTACAAGCTTGTACACACTTGTACACCCTTGTACAAACTTGAGCACCCTTGTACACTTTTGTACACCCTTGTATACATTTGTACAAAAATGTACAAGTTTGTACAAGTGTGTACAAGTTTGTAAAAGGTTTTACAAGTGTGTACAAGGTTTACAAGTGTGTACAAGGTTGTACAAGTGTGTACAAGGTTTTACAAGTGTGTACAAAGGTGTACAAGTGTGTACAAGGTTGTACAAGTGTGTACAAGGTTGTACAAGTGTGTACAAGGTTGTACAAGGTTGTACAATTGTGTACAAGGTTGTACAAGTGTGTACAAGGTTGTACAAGTGTGTACAAGGGTGTACAAGTTTGTACAAGTGTGTACAAGTTTGTACAAGTGTGTACAAGTTTGTACAAGTGTGTACAAGCTTGTACAAGTGTGTACAAGGGTGTACAAGTGTGTACAAGGTTGTACATGTTTTTACAAGGTTGTACAAGTGTGTACAAGGTTGTACAAGTGTGTACAAGGTTGTACAAGTGTGTACAAGGTTGTACAAGTGTGTACAAGGTTGTACAAGTGTGTACAAGGTTGTATAAGTGTGTACAAGGTTGAAAAAGTGTGTACAAGGTTGTACAAGTGTGTACAAGGTTGTACAAGTGTGTACAAGGTTGTACAAGTGTGTACAAAGGTGTACAAGTGTGTACAAGGTTGTACAAGTGTGTACAAGGTTGTACAAGTGTGTACAAGGTTGTACAATTGTGTACAAGGTTGTACAAGTGTGTACAAGGTTGTACAAGTGTGTACAAGGTTGTACAAGTGTGTACAAGGGTGTACAAGTTTGTACAAGTGTGTACAAGTTTGTACAAGTGTGTACAAGTTTGTACAAGGGTGTACAAAAGTGTACAAGGGTGCACAAGTTTGTACAAGGGTGTACAAGTGTGTACAAGCTTGTACAAGTGTGTACAAGCTTGTACAAGTGTGTACAAGCTTGTACAAGTGTGTACAAGGGTGTACAGGTTTGTACAAGGTTGTACAAGTGTTTACAAGGGTGTACAAGTGTGTACAAGGTTGTACAAGTGTGTACAAGGTTGTACAAGTGTGTACTAGGTTGTACAAGGTTGTACAATTGTGTACAAGGTTGTACAAGTGTGTACAAGGTTGTACAAGTGTGTACAAGGTTGTACAAGTGTGTACAAGGGTGTACAAGTTTGTACAAGTGTGTACAAGTTTGTACAAGTGTGTACAAGTTTGTACAAGGTTGTACAAATGTATACAAGGGTGTACAAAAGTGTACAACGGTGCACAAGTTTGTACAAGGGTGTACAAGTGTGTACAAGCTTGTACAAGTGTGTACAAGCTTGTACAAGTGTGTACAAGGGTGTACAGGTTTGTACAAGGTTGTACAAGTGTTTACAAGGGTGTACAAGTATGTACAAGAATGTACAAGTTTGTACAAGTGTGTACAAGTTTGTAAAAGGTTGTACAAGTGTGTACAAGGGTGTACAAATGTGTACAAGGGTGCACAAGTGTGTACAAGGGTGTACAATCGTGTACAAGCTTGTACAAGTGTGTACAAGGGTGTACAGGTTTGTACAAGGTTGTACAAGTGTGTACAAGGTTGTACAAGTGTGTACAAGGGTGTACAAGTTTGTACAAGTGTGTACAAGTTTGTACAAGTGTGTACAAGTTTGTACAAGGTTGTACAAATGTATACAAGGGTGTACAAAAGTGTACAAGGTTGTACAAGTGTTTACAAGGGTGTACAAGTATGTACAAGAATGTACAAGTTTGTACAAGTGTGTACAAGTTTGTAAAAGGTTGTACAAGTGTGTACAAGAGTGTACAAGTGTATACAAGGGTGCACAAGTGTGTACAAGGGTGTACAATCGTGTACAAGCTTGTACAAGTGTGTACAAGGTTGTACAGGTTTGTACAAGGTTGTACAAGTGTGTACAAGGTTGTACAAATGTGTACAAGGATGTAAAAGTTTGTACAAGTGTGTACAAGTTTGTACAAGGTTGTACAAGTAAGTACAAGTTTGTACAAGAATGTACAAGTGTGTACAAGGTTTTACAATTGTGTAAAAGTTTGTACAAGTGTGTACAAAGTTGTACAAGTGTGTACAAGCTTGTACAAGTGTGTACAAGGTTGTACAAGTGTGTACAAGGTTGTACAAGTGTGTACAAGGTTGTACAAGTGTGTACAAGGTTGTACAAGTGTGTACAAGGTTGTACAAGTGTGTACAAGGTTGTACAAGTGTGTACAAGGTTGTACGAGTGTGTACAAGGTTGTACGAGTGTGTACAAGGGTGCACAAGTGTGTACAAGGGTGTACAATCGTGTACAAGGTTGTACAAGTGTGTACAAGGTTGTATAAGTGTGTACAAAGGTGTACAAGTGTGTACAAGGTTGTACAAGTGTGTACAAGGTTGTACAAGTGTGTACATGGTTGTACAAGGTTGTACAATTGTGTACAAGGTTGTACAAGTGTGTACAAGGTTGTACAAGTGTGTACAAGGGTGTACAAGTTTGTACAAGTGTGTACAAGTTTGTACAAGTGTGTACAAGTTTGTACAAGGTTGTACAAATTAATACAAGGGTGTACAAAAGTGTACAAGGGTGCACAAGTTTGTACAAGGGTGTACAAGTGTGTACAAGCTTGTACAAGTGTGTACAAGCTTGTACAAGTGTGTACAAGGGTGTACAGGTTTGTACAAGGTTGTACAAGTGTTTACAAGGGTGTACAAAAGAATGTACAAGTTTGTACAAGTGTGTACAAGTTTGTAAAAGGTTGTACAAGTGTGTACAAGGGTGTACAAGTGTGTACAAGGGTGTACAATCGTGTACAAGCTTGTACAAGTGTGTACAAGGGTGTACAGGTTTGTACAAGGTTGTACAAGTGTGTACAAGGGTGTACAAATGTGTACAAGGCTGTAAAAGTTTGTACAAGTGTGTACAAGTTTGTACAAGGTTGTACAAGTAAGTACAAGTTTGTACAAGAATGTACAAGTGTGTACAAGGTTTTACAATTGTGTAAAAGGTTGTACAAGTGTGTACAAGGTTGTACAAGTGTGTACAAGGTTGTACAAGTGTGTACAAGCTTGTACAAGTGTGTACAAGGTTGTACAAGTGTGTACAAGCTTGTACAAGTGTGTACAAGGTTGTACAAGTGTGTACAAGGTTGTACAAGTGTGTACAAGGTTGTACAAGTGTGTACAAGGTTGTACAAGTGTGTACAAGTTTGTACAAGTGTGTACAAGTTTGTACAAGGTTGTACAAATGTGTACAAGGGTGTACAAAAGTGTACAAGGGTGCACAAGTTTGTACAAGGGTGTACAAGTGTGTACAAGCTTGTACAAGTGTGTACAAGCTTGTACAAGGGTTTACAGGTTTGTACAAGGTTGAACAAGTGTGTACAAGGGTGTACAAAAGTGTACAAGGGTGCACAAGTTTGTACAAGGGTGTACAAGTGTGTACAAGCTTGTACAATTGTGTACAAGCTTGTACAAGGGTTTACAGGTTTGTACAAGGTTGTACAAGTGTGTACAAGGTTGTACAAGTATGTACAAGAATGTACAAGTTTGTACAAGTGTGTACAAGTTTGTAAAAGTTTGTACAAGTGTGTACAAGGGTGTACAAATGTGTACAAGGATGTAAAAGTGTGTACAAGTGTGTACAAGTTAGTACAAGGTTGTACAAGTGTGTACAATTTTGTACAAGGTTGTACAAATTTGTACAAGTGTGTACAAGGTTGTACAAGTGTGTACAAGGGTGTACAAGTTTGTACAAGTGTGTACAAGTTTGTACAAGGTTGTACACGTGTGTACAAGGTTTTACAATTGTGTACAAGGTTGTACAAGTGTGTACAAGGTTGTACAAGTGTGTACAAGGTTGTACAAGTGTGTACAAGGTTGTACAAGTGTGTACAAGGTTGTACAAGTGTACACAAGTTTGTACAAGTGTGTACAAGTTTGTACAAGTGTGTACAAGTTTGTACAAGTTTGTACAAATGTGTACAAGGGTGTACAAAAGTGTACAAGGGTGCACAAGTTTGTACAAGGGTTTAAAAGTGTGTACAAGGGTGTACAAGTATGTACAAGAATGTACAATTTTGTACAAGTGTGTACAAGTTTGTAAAAGGTTGTACAAGTGTGTACAAGGGTGTACAAGTGTGTACAAGGTTGTACAAGTGTGTACAAGCTTGAACAAGTGTGTACAAGGTTGTACAAGTGTGTACAAGGTTGTACAAGTGTGTACAAGGTTGCACAATTGTGTACAAGAGTGTACAATCGTGTACAAGCTTGTACAAGTGTGTACAAGGGTGTACAGGTTTGTACAAGGTTGTACAAGTGTGTACAAGGTTGTACAGGTTTGTACAAGGTTGTACAAGTGTGTACAAGGTTGTACAAGTGTGTACAAGGTTGTACAAGTGTGTACAAGGGTGTACAAGTTTGTACAAGTGTGTACAAGTTTGTACAAGTGTGTACAAGTTTGTACAAGTTTGTACAAATGTATACAAGGGTGTACAAAAGTGTACAAGGGTGCACAAGTTTGTACAAGGGTGTACAAGTGTGTACAAGCTTGTACAAGTGTGTAAAAGCTTGTACAAGTGTGTACAAGGGTGTACAGGTTTGTACAAGGTTGTACAAGTGTGTACAAGGGTGTACAATTATGTACAAGAATGTAAAATTTTGTACAAGTGTGTACAAGGGTGTACAAGTGTGTACAAGGTTGTAAAAGTGTGTAAAAGGTTTTACAATTGTGTACAAGGTTGTACAAGTGTGTACAAGGTTGTACAAGTGTGTACGAGGTTGTACAAGTGTGTACAAGGTTGTACAAGTGTGTACAAGGTTGTACAAGTGTGTACAAGGTTGTACAAGTGTACACAAGTTTGTACAAGTGTGTACAAGTTTGTACAAGTGTGTACAAATTTGTACAAGGTTGTACAAATGTGTACAAGGGTGTACAAAAGTGTACAAGGGTGCACAAGTTTGTAAAAGGGTGTACAAGTGTGTACAAGCTTGTACAAGTGTGTACAAGCTTGTACAAGTGTGTACAAGGGTGTACAGGTTTGTACAAGGTTGTACAAGTGTGTACAAGGGTGTACAAGTATGTACAAGAATGTACAATTTTGTACAAGTGTGTACAAGTTTGTAAAAGGTTGTACAAGTGTGTACAAGTTTGTACAAGTGTGTACAAGTTTGTACAAGGTTGTACAAATGTGTACAAGGGTGTACAAAAGTGTACAAGGGTGCACAAGTTTGTACAAGGGTGTACAAGTGTGTACAAGCTTGTACAAGTGTGTACAAGCTTGTACAAGTGTGTACAAGGGTGTACAGGTTTGTACAAGGTTGTACAAGTGTGTACAAGGGTGTACAAGTATGTACAAGAATGTACAATTCTGTACAAGTGTGTACAAGTTTGTAAAAGGTTGTACAAGTGTGTACAAGGGTGTACAAGTGTGTACAAGGTTGTACAAGTGTGTACAAGGTTGTACAAGTGTGTACAAGGTTGTACAAGTGTGTACAAGGGTGTACAAGTTTGTACAAGTGTGTACAAGTTTGTACAAGAGTGTACAAGTTTGTACAAGGTTGTACAAATGTATACAAGGGTGTACAAAAGTGTACAACGGTGCACAAGTTTGTACAAGGGTGTACAAGTGTGTACAAGCTTGTACAAGTGTGTACAAGCTTGTACAAGTGTGTACAAGCTTGTACAAGTGTGTACAAGCTTGTACAAGTGTGTACAAGCTTGTACAAGTGTGTACAAGGGTGTACAGGTTTGTACAAGGTTGTACAAGTGTTTACAAGGGTGTACAAGTACTTACAAGAATGTACAAGTTTGTACAAGTGTGTACAAGTTTGTAAAAGGTTGTACAAGTGTGTACAAGGGTGTACAAATGTGTACAAGGGTGCACAAGTGTGTACAAGGGTGTACAATCGTGTACAAGCTTGTACAAGTGTGTACAAGGGTGTACAGGTTTGTACAAGGTTGTACAAGTGTGTACAAGGTTGTACAAGTGTGTACAAGGGTGTACAAGTTTGTACAAGTGTGTACAAGTTTGTACAAGTGTGTACAAGTTTGTACAAGGTTGTACAAATGTATACAAGGGTGTACAAAAGTGTACAAGGTTGTACAAGTGTTTACAAGGGTGTACAAGTATGTACAAGAATGTACAAGTTTGTACAAGTGTGTACAAGTTTGTAAAAGGTTGTACAAGTGTGTACAAGAGTGTACAAGTGTATACAAGGGTGCACAAGTGTGTACAAGGGTGTACAATCGTGTACAAGCTTGTACAAGTGTGTACAAGGTTGTACAGGTTTGTACAAGGTTGTACAAGTGTGTACAAGGTTGTACAAATGTGTACAAGGATGTAAAAGTTTGTACAAGTGTGTACAAGTTTGTACAAGGTTGTACAAGTAAGTACAAGTTTGTACAAGAATGTACAAATGTGTACAAGGTTTTACAATTGTGTAAAAGGTTGTACAAGTGTGTACAAGGTTGTACAAGCGTGTACAAGCTTGTACAAGTGTGTACAAGGTTGTACAAGTGTGTACAAGGTTGTACAAGTGTGTACAAGGTTGTACAAGTGTGTACAAGGTTGTACAAGTGTGTACAAGGTTGTACAAGTGTGTACAAGGTTGTACAAGTGTGTACAAGGTTGTACGAGTGTGTACAAGGTTGTACGAGTGTGTACAAGGGTGCACAAGTGTGTACAAGGGTGTACAATCGTGTACAAGGTTGTACAAGTGTGTACAAGGTTGTATAAGTGTGTACAAGGTTGTATAAGTGTGTACAAAGGTGTACAAGTGTGTACAAGGTTGTACAAGTGTGTACAAGGTTGTACAAGTGTGTACATGGTTGTACAAGGTTGTACAATTGTGTACAAGGTTGTACAAGTGTGTACAAGGTTGTACAAGTGTGTACAAGGGTGTACAAGTTTGTACAAGTGTGTACAAGTTTGTACAAGTGTGTACAAGTTTGTACAAGGTTGTACAAATTAATACAAGGGTGTACAAAAGTGTACAAGGGTGCACAAGTTTGTACAAGGGTGTACAAGTGTGTACAAGCTTGTACAAGTGTGTACAAGCTTGTACAAGTGTGTACAAGGGTGTACAGGTTTGTACAAGGTTGTACAAGTGTTTACAAGGGTGTACAAAAGAATGTACAAGTTTGTACAAGTGTGTACAAGTTTGTAAAAGGTTGTACAAGTGTGTACAAGGGTGTACAAGTGTGTACAAGGGTGTACAATCGTGTACAAGCTTGTACAAGTGTGTACAAGGGTGTACAGGTTTGTACAAGGTTGTACAAGTGTGTACAAGGGTGTACAAATGTGTACAAGGCTGTAAAAGTTTGTACAAGTGTGTACAAGTTTGTACAAGGTTGTACAAGTAAGTACAAGTTTGTACAAGAATGTACAAGTGTGTACAAGGTTTTACAATTGTGTAAAAGGTTGTACAAGTGTGTACAAGGTTGTACAAGTGTGTACAAGGTTGTACAAGTGTGTACAAGCTTGTACAAGTGTGTACAAGGTTGTACAAGTGTGTACAAGGTTGTACAAGTGTGTACAAGGTTGTACAAGTGTGTACAAGGTTGTACAAGTGTGTACAAGTTTGTACAAGTGTGTACAAGTTTGTACAAGGTTGTACAAATGTGTACAAGGGTGTACAAAAGTGTACAAGGGTGCACAAGTTTGTACAAGGGTGTACAAGTGTGTACAAGCTTGTACAAGTGTGTACAAGCTTGTACAAGGGTTTACAGGTTTGTACAAGGTTGAACAAGTGTGTACAAGGGTGTACAAAAGTGTACAAGGGTGCACAAGTTTGTACAAGGGTGTACAAGTGTGTACAAGCTTGTACAAGTGTGTACAAGCTTGTACAAGGGTTTACAGGTTTGTACAAGGTTGTACAAGTGTGTACAAGGTTGTACAAGTATGTACAAGAATGTACAAGTTTGTACAAGTGTGTACAAGTTCGTAAAAGGTTGTACAAGTGTGTACAAGGGTGTACAAATGTGTACAAGGATGTAAAAGTGTGTACAAGTGTGTACAAGTTTGTACAAGGTTGTACAAGTGTGTACAATTTTGTACAAGGTTGTACAAATTTGTACAAGTGTGTACAAGGTTGTACAAGTGTGTACAAGGGTGTACAAGTTTGTACAAGTGTGTACAAGTTTGTACAAGGTTGTACACGTGTGTACAAGGTTTTACAATTGTGTACAAGGTTGTACAAGTGTGTACAAGGTTGTACAAGTGTGTACAAGGTTGTACAAGTGTGTACAAGGTTGTACAAGTGTGTACAAGGTTGTACAAGTGTACACAAGTTTGTACAAGTGTGTACAAGTTTGTACAAGTGTGTACAAGTTTGTACAAGTTTGTACAAATGTGTACAAGGATGTACAAAAGTGTACAAGGGTGCACAAGTTTGTACAAGGGTGTAAAAGTGTGTACAAGGGTGTACAAGTATGTACAAGAATGTACAATTTTGTACAAGTGTGTACAAGTTTGTAAAAGGTTGTACAAGTGTGTACAAGGGTGTACAAGTGTGTACAAGGTTGTACAAGTGTGTACAAGCTTGAACAAGTGTGTACAAGGTTGTACAAGTGTGTACAAGGTTGTACAAGTGTGTACAAGGTTGCACAAGTGTGTACAAGAGTGTACAATCGTGTACAAGCTTGTACAAGTGTGTACAAGGGTGTACAGGTTTGTACAAGGTTGTACAAGTGTGTACAAGGTTGTACAGGTTTGTACAAGGTTGTACAAGTGTGTACAAGGTTGTACAAGTGTGTACAAGGTAGTACAAGTGTGTACAAGGGTGTACAAGTTTGTACAAGTGTGTACAAGTTTGTACAAGTGTGTACAAGTTTGTACAAGTTTGTACAAATGTATACAAGGGTGTACAAAAGTGTACAAGGGTGCACAAGTTTGTACAAGGGTGTACAAGTGTGTACAAGCTTGTACAAGTGTGTACAAGCTTGTACAAGGGTTTACAGGTTTGTACAAGGTTGAACAAGTGTGTACAAGGGTGTACAAAAGTGTACAAGGGTGCACAAGTTTGTACAAGGGTGTACAAGTGTGTACAAGCTTGTACAAGTGTGTACAAGCTTGTACAAGGGTTTACAGGTTTGTACAAGGTTGTACAAGTGTGTACAAGGTTGTACAAGTATGTACAAGAATGTACAAGTTTGTACAAGTGTGTACAAGTTTGTAAAAGGTTGTACAAGTGTGTACAAGGGTGTACAAATGTGTACAAGGATGTAAAAGTGTGTACAAGTGTGTACAAGTTTGTACAAGGTTGTACAAGTGTGTACAATTTTGTACAAGGTTGTACAAATTTGTACAAGTGTGTACAAGGTTGTACAAGTGTGTACAAGGGTGTACAAGTTTGTACAAGTGTGTACAAGTTTGTACAAGGTTGTACACGTGTGTACAAGGTTTTACAATTGTGTACAAGGTTGTACAAGTGTGTACAAGGTTGTACAAGTGTGTACAAGGTTGTACAAGTGTGTACAAGGTTGTACAAGTGTGTACAAGGTTGTACAAGTGTACACAAGTTTGTACAAGTGTGTACAAGTTTGTACAAGTGTGTACAAGTTTGTACAAGTTTGTACAAATGTGTACAAGGGTGTACAAAAGTGTACAAGGGTGCACAAGTTTGTACAAGGGTGTAAAAGTGTGTACAAGGGTGTACAAGTATGTACAAGAATGTACAATTTTGTACAAGTGTGTACAAGTTTGTAAAAGGTTGTACAAGTGTGTACAAGGGTGTACAAGTGTGTACAAGGTTGTACAAGTGTGTACAAGCTTGAACAAGTGTGTACAAGGTTGTACAAGTGTGTACAAGGTTGTACAAGTGTGTACAAGGTTGCACAAGTGTGTACAAGAGTGTACAATCGTGTACAAGCTTGTACAAGTGTGTACAAGGGTGTACAGGTTTGTACAAGGTTGTACAAGTGTGTACAAGGTTGTACAGGTTTGTACAAGGTTGTACAAGTGTGTACAAGGTTGTACAAGTGTGTACAAGGTTGTACAAGTGTGTACAAGGGTGTACAAGTTTGTACAAGTGTGTACAAGTTTGTACAAGTGTGTACAAGTTTGTACAAGTTTGTACAAATGTATACAAGGGTGTACAAAAGTGTACAAGGGTGCACAAGTTTGTACAAGGGTGTACAAGTGTGTACAAGCTTGTACAAGTGTGTACAAGCTTGTACAAGGGTTTACAGGTTTGTACAAGGTTGAACAAGTGTGTACAAGGGTGTACAAAAGTGTACAAGGGTGCACAAGTTTGTACAAGGGTGTACAAGTGTGTACAAGCTTGTACAAGTGTGTACAAGCTTGTACAAGGGTTTACAGGTTTGTACAAGGTTGTACAAGTGTGTACAAGGTTGTACAAGTATGTACAAGAATGTACAAGTTTGTACAAGTGTGTACAAGTTTGTAAAAGGTTGTACAAGTGTGTACAAGGGTGTACAAATGTGTACAAGGATGTAAAAGTGTGTACAAGTGTGTACAAGTTTGTACAAGGTTGTACAAGTGTGTACAATTTTGTACAAGGTTGTATAAATTTGTACAAGTGTGTACAAGGTTGTACAAGTGTGTACAAGGGTGTACAAGTTTGTACAAGTGTGTACAAGTTTGTACAAGGTTGTACACGTGTGTACAAGGTTTTACAATTGTGTACAAGGTTGTACAAGTGTGTACAAGGTTGTACAAGTGTGTACAAGGTTGTACAAGTGTGTACAAAGGTGTACAAGTGTGTACAAGGTTGTACAAGTGTGTACAAGGTTGTACAAGTGTGTACAAGGTTGTACAATTGTGTACAAGGTTGTACAAGTGTGTACAAGGTTGTACAAGTGTGTACAAGGTTGTACAAGTGTGTACAAGGGTGTACAAGTTTGTACAAGTGTGTACAAGTTTGTACAAGTGTGTACAAGTTTGTACAAGGGTGTACAAAAGTGTACAAGGGTGCACAAGTTTGTACAAGGGTGTACAAGTGTGTACAAGCTTGTACAAGTGTGTACAAGCTTGTACAAGTGTGTACAAGCTTGTACAAGTGTGTACAAGGGTGTACAGGTTTGTACAAGGTTGTACAAGTGTTTACAAGGGTGTACAAGTGTGTACAAGGTTGTACAAGTGTGTACAAGGTTGTACAAGTGTGTACTAGGTTGTACAAGGTTGTACAATTGTGTACAAGGTTGTACAAGTGTGTACAAGGTTGTACAAGTGTGTACAAGGTTGTACAAGTGTGTACAAGGGTGTACAAGTTTGTACAAGTGTGTACAAGTTTGTACAAGTGTGTACAAGTTTGTACAAGGTTGTACAAATGTATACAAGGGTGTACAAAAGTGTACAACGGTGCACAAGTTTGTACAAGGGTGTACAAGTGTGTACAAGCTTGTACAAGTGTGTACAAGCTTGTACAAGTGTGTACAAGGGTGTACAGGTTTGTACAAGGTTGTACAAGTGTTTACAAGGGTGTACAAGTATGTACAAGAATGTACAAGTTTGTACAAGTGTGTACAAGTTTGTAAAAGGTTGTACAAGTGTGTACAAGGGTGTACAAATGTGTACAAGGGTGCACAAGTGTGTACAAGGGTGTACAATCGTGTACAAGCTTGTACAAGTGTGTACAAGGGTGTACAGGTTTGTACAAGGTTGTACAAGTGTGTACAAGGTTGTACAAGTGTGTACAAGGGTGTACAAGTTTGTACAAGTGTGTACAAGTTTGTACAAGTGTGTACAAGTTTGTACAAGGTTGTACAAATGTATACAAGGGTGTACAAAAGTGTACAAGGTTGTACAAGTGTTTACAAGGGTGTACAAGTATGTACAAGAATGTACAAGTTTGTACAAGTGTGTACAAGTTTGTAAAAGGTTGTACAAGTGTGTACAAGAGTGTACAAGTGTATACAAGGGTGCACAAGTGTGTACAAGGGTGTACAATCGTGTACAAGCTTGTACAAGTGTGTACAAGGTTGTACAGGTTTGTACAAGGTTGTACAAGTGTGTACAAGGTTGTACAAATGTGTACAAGGATGTAAAAGTTTGTACAAGTGTGTACAAGTTTGTACAAGGTTGTACAAGTAAGTACAAGTTTGTACAAGAATGTACAAGTGTGTACAAGGTTTTACAATTGTGTAAAAGGTTGTACAAGTGTGTACAAAGTTGTACAAGTGTGTACAAGCTTGTACAAGTGTGTACAAGGTTGTACAAGTGTGTACAAGGTTGTACAAGTGTGTACAAGGTTGTACAAGTGTGTACAAGGTTGTACAAGTGTGTACAAGGTTGTACAAGTGTGTACAAGGTTGTACAAGTGTGTACAAGGTTGTACGAGTGTGTACAAGGTTGTACGAGTGTGTACAAGGGTGCACAAGTGTGTACAAGGGTGTACAATCGTGTACAAGGTTGTACAAGTGTGTACAAGGTTGTATAAGTGTGTACAAAGGTGTACAAGTGTGTACAAGGTTGTACAAGTGTGTACAAGGTTGTACAAGTGTGTACATGGTTGTACAAGGTTGTACAATTGTGTACAAGGTTGTACAAGTGTGTACAAGGTTGTACAAGTGTGTACAAGGGTGTACAAGTTTGTACAAGTGTGTACAAGTTTGTACAAGTGTGTACAAGTTTGTACAAGGTTGTACAAATTAATACAAGGGTGTACAAAAGTGTACAAGGGTGCACAAGTTTGTACAAGGGTGTACAAGTGTGTACAAGCTTGTACAAGTGTGTACAAGCTTGTACAAGTGTGTACAAGGGTGTACAGGTTTGTACAAGGTTGTACAAGTGTTTACAAGGGTGTACAAAAGAATGTACAAGTTTGTACAAGTGTGTACAAGTTTGTAAAAGGTTGTACAAGTGTGTACAAGGGTGTACAAGTGTGTACAAGGGTGTACAATCGTGTACAAGCTTGTACAAGTGTGTACAAGGGTGTACAGGTTTGTACAAGGTTGTACAAGTGTGTACAAGGGTGTACAAATGTGTACAAGGCTGTAAAAGTTTGTACAAGTGTGTACAAGTTTGTACAAGGTTGTACAAGTAAGTACAAGTTTGTACAAGAATGTACAAGTGTGTACAAGGTTTTACAATTGTGTAAAAGGTTGTACAAGTGTGTACAAGGTTGTACAAGTGTGTACAAGGTTGTACAAGTGTGTACAAGCTTGTACAAGTGTGTACAAGGTTGTACAAGTGTGTACAAGGTTGTACAAGTGTGTACAAGGTTGTACAAGTGTGTACAAGGTTGTACAAGTGTGTACAAGGTTGTACAAGTGTGTACAAGTTTGTACAAGTGTGTACAAGTTTGTACAAGGTTGTACAAATGTGTACAAGGGTGTACAAAAGTGTACAAGGGTGCACAAGTTTGTACAAGGGTGTACAAGTGTGTACAAGCTTGTACAAGTGTGTACAAGCTTGTACAAGGGTTTACAGGTTTGTACAAGGTTGAACAAGTGTGTACAAGGGTGTACAAAAGTGTACAAGGGTGCACAAGTTTGTACAAGGGTGTACAAGTGTGTACAAGCTTGTACAATTGTGTACAAGCTTGTACAAGGGTTTACAGGTTTGTACAAGGTTGTACAAGTGTGTACAAGGTTGTACAAGTATGTACAAGAATGTACAAGTTTGTACAAGTGTGTACAAGTTTGTAAAAGGTTGTACAAGTGTGTACAAGGGTGTACAAATGTGTACAAGGATGTAAAAGTGTGTACAAGTGTGTACAAGTTAGTACAAGGTTGTACAAGTGTGTACAATTTTGTACAAGGTTGTACAAATTTGTACAAGTGTGTACAAGGTTGTACAAGTGTGTACAAGGGTGTACAAGTTTGTACAAGTGTGTACAAGTTTGTACAAGGTTGTACACGTGTGTACAAGGTTTTACAATTGTGTATAAGGTTGTACAAGTGTGTACAAGGTTGTACAAGTGTGTACAAGGTTGTACAAGTGTGTACAAGGTTGTACAAGTGTGTACAAGGTTGTACAAGTGTACACAAGTTTGTACAAGTGTGTACAAGTTTGTACAAGTGTGTACAAGTTTGTACAAGTTTGTACAAATGTGTACAAGGGTGTACAAAAGTGTACAAGGGTGCACAAGTTTGTACAAGGGTTTAAAAGTGTGTACAAGGGTGTACAAGTATGTACAAGAATGTACAATTTTGTACAAGTGTGTACAAGTTTGTAAAAGGTTGTACAAGTGTGTACAAGGGTGTACAAGTGTGTACAAGGTTGTACAAGTGTGTACAAGCTTGAACAAGTGTGTACAAGGTTGTACAAGTGTGTACAAGGTTGTACAAGTGTGTACAAGGTTGCACAATTGTGTACAAGGGTGTACAGGTTTGTACAAGGTTGTACAAGTGTTTACAAGGGTGTACAAAAGAATGTACAAGTTTGTACAAGTGTGTACAAGTTTGTAAAAGGTTGTACAAGTGTGTACAAGGGTGTACAAGTGTGTACAAGGGTGTACAATCGTGTACAAGCTTGTACAAGTGTGTACAAGGGTGTACAGGTTTGTACAAGGTTGTACAAGTGTGTACAAGGGTGTACAAATGTGTACAAGGCTGTAAAAGTTTGTACAAGTGTGTACAAGTTTGTACAAGGTTGTACAAGTAAGTACAAGTTTGTACAAGAATGTACAAGTGTGTACAAGGTTTTACAATTGTGTAAAAGGTTGTACAAGTGTGTACAAGGTTGTACAAGTGTGTACAAGGTTGTACAAGTGTGTACAAGCTTGTACAAGTGTGTACAAGGTTGTACAAGTGTGTACAAGGTTGTACAAGTGTGTACAAGGTTGTACAAGTGTGTACAAGGTTGTACAAGTGTGTACAAGTTTGTACAAGTGTGTACAAGTTTGTACAAGGTTGTACAAATGTGTACAAGGGTGTACAAAAGTGTACAAGGGTGCACAAGTTTGTACAAGGGTGTACAAGTGTGTACAAGCTTGTACAAGTGTGTACAAGCTTGTACAAGGGTTTACAGGTTTGTACAAGGTTGAACAAGTGTGTACAAGGGTGTACAAAAGTGTACAAGGGTGCACAAGTTTGTACAAGGGTGTACAAGTGTGTACAAGCTTGTACAATTGTGTACAAGCTTGTACAAGGGTTTACAGGTTTGTACAAGGTTGTACAAGTGTGTACAAGGTTGTACAAGTATGTACAAGAATGTACAAGTTTGTACAAGTGTGTACAAGTTTGTAAAAGGTTGTACAAGTGTGTACAAGGGTGTACAAATGTGTACAAGGATGTAAAAGTGTGTACAAGTGTGTACAAGTTAGTACAAGGTTGTACAAGTGTGTACAATTTTGTACAAGGTTGTACAAATTTGTACAAGTGTGTACAAGGTTGTACAAGTGTGTACAAGGGTGTACAAGTTTGTACAAGTGTGTACAAGTTTGTACAAGGTTGTACACGTGTGTACAAGGTTTTACAATTGTGTACAAGGTTGTACAAGTGTGTACAAGGTTGTACAAGTGTGTACAAGGTTGTACAAGTGTGTACAAGGTTGTACAAGTGTGTACAAGGTTGTACAAGTGTACACAAGTTTGTACAAGTGTGTACAAGTTTGTACAAGTGTGTACAAGTTTGTACAAGTTTGTACAAATGTGTACAAGGGTGTACAAAAGTGTACAAGGGTGCACAAGTTTGTACAAGGGTTTAAAAGTGTGTACAAGGGTGTACAAGTATGTACAAGAATGTACAATTTTGTACAAGTGTGTACAAGTTTGTAAAAGGTTGTACAAGTGTGTACAAGGGTGTACAAGTGTGTACAAGGTTGTACAAGTGTGTACAAGCTTGAACAAGTGTGTACAAGGTTGTACAAGTGTGTACAAGGTTGTACAAGTGTGTACAAGGTTGCACAATTGTGTACAAGAGTGTACAATCGTGTACAAGCTTGTACAAGTGTGTACAAGGGTGTACAGGTTTGTACAAGGTTGTACAAGTGTGTACAAGGTTGTACAGGTTTGTACAAGGTTGTACAAGTGTGTACAAGGTTGTACAAGTGTGTACAAGGTTGTACAAGTGTGTACAAGGGTGTACAAGTTTGTACAAGTGTGTACAAGTTTGTACAAGTGTGTACAAGTTTGTACAAGTTTGTACAAATGTATACAAGGGTGTACAAAAGTGTACAAGGGTGCACAAGTTTGTACAAGGGTGTACAAGTGTGTACAAGCTTGTACAAGTGTGTAAAAGCTTGTACAAGTGTGTACAAGGGTGTACAGGTTTGTACAAGGTTGTACAAGTGTGTACAAGGGTGTACAATTATGTACAAGAATGTAAAATTTTGTACAAGTGTGTACAAGGGTGTACAAGTGTGTACAAGGTTGTAAAAGTGTGTAAAAGGTTTTACAATTGTGTACAAGGTTGTACAAGTGTGTACAAGGTTGTACAAGTGTGTACGAGGTTGTACAAGTGTGTACAAGGTTGTACAAGTGTGTACAAGGTTGTACAAGTGTGTACAAGGTTGTACAAGTGTACACAAGTTTGTACAAGTGTGTACAAGTTTGTACAAGTGTGTACAAATTTGTACAAGGTTGTACAAATGTGTACAAGGGTGTACAAAAGTGTACAAGGGTGCACAAGTTTGTAAAAGGGTGTACAAGTGTGTACAAGCTTGTACAAGTGTGTACAAGCTTGTACAAGTGTGTACAAGGGTGTACAGGTTTGTACAAGGTTGTACAAGTGTGTACAAGGGTGTACAAGTATGTACAAGAATGTACAATTTTGTACAAGTGTGTACAAGTTTGTAAAAGGTTGTACAAGTGTGTACAAGTTTGTACAAGTGTGTACAAGTTTGTACAAGGTTGTACAAATGTGTACAAGGGTGTACAAAAGTGTACAAGGGTGCACAAGTTTGTACAAGGGTGTACAAGTGTGTACAAGCTTGTACAAGTGTGTACAAGCTTGTACAAGTGTGTACAAGGGTGTACAGGTTTGTACAAGGTTGTACAAGTGTGTACAAGGGTGTACAAGTATGTACAAGAATGTACAATTCTGTACAAGTGTGTACAAGTTTGTAAAAGGTTGTACAAGTGTGTACAAGGGTGTACAAGTGTGTACAAGGTTGTACAAGTGTGTACAAGGTTGTACAAGTGTGTACAAGGTTGTACAAGTGTGTACAAGGGTGTACAAGTTTGTACAAGTGTGTACAAGTTTGTACAAGAGTGTACAAGTTTGTACAAGGTTGTACAAATGTATACAAGGGTGTACAAAAGTGTACAACGGTGCACAAGTTTGTACAAGGGTGTACAAGTGTGTACAAGCTTGTACAAGTGTGTACAAGCTTGTACAAGTGTGTACAAGCTTGTACAAGTGTGTACAAGCTTGTACAAGTGTGTACAAGCTTGTACAAGTGTGTACAAGGGTGTACAGGTTTGTACAAGGTTGTACAAGTGTTTACAAGGGTGTACAAGTACTTACAAGAATGTACAAGTTTGTACAAGTGTGTACAAGTTTGTAAAAGGTTGTACAAGTGTGTACAAGGGTGTACAAATGTGTACAAGGGTGCACAAGTGTGTACAAGGGTGTACAATCGTGTACAAGCTTGTACAAGTGTGTACAAGGGTGTACAGGTTTGTACAAGGTTGTACAAGTGTGTACAAGGTTGTACAAGTGTGTACAAGGGTGTACAAGTTTGTACAAGTGTGTACAAGTTTGTACAAGTGTGTACAAGTTTGTACAAGGTTGTACAAATGTATACAAGGGTGTACAAAAGTGTACAAGGTTGTACAAGTGTTTACAAGGGTGTACAAGTATGTACAAGAATGTACAAGTTTGTACAAGTGTGTACAAGTTTGTAAAAGGTTGTACAAGTGTGTACAAGAGTGTACAAGTGTATACAAGGGTGCACAAGTGTGTACAAGGGTGTACAATCGTGTACAAGCTTGTACAAGTGTGTACAAGGTTGTACAGGTTTGTACAAGGTTGTACAAGTGTGTACAAGGTTGTACAAATGTGTACAAGGATGTAAAAGTTTGTACAAGTGTGTACAAGTTTGTACAAGGTTGTACAAGTAAGTACAAGTTTGTACAAGAATGTACAAATGTGTACAAGGTTTTACAATTGTGTAAAAGGTTGTACAAGTGTGTACAAGGTTGTACAAGCGTGTACAAGCTTGTACAAGTGTGTACAAGGTTGTACAAGTGTGTACAAGGTTGTACAAGTGTGTACAAGGTTGTACAAGTGTGTACAAGGTTGTACAAGTGTGTACAAGGTTGTACAAGTGTGTACAAGGTTGTACAAGTGTGTACAAGGTTGTACGAGTGTGTACAAGGTTGTACGAGTGTGTACAAGGGTGCACAAGTGTGTACAAGGGTGTACAATCGTGTACAAGGTTGTACAAGTGTGTACAAGGTTGTATAAGTGTGTACAAGGTTGTATAAGTGTGTACAAAGGTGTACAAGTGTGTACAAGGTTGTACAAGTGTGTACAAGGTTGTACAAGTGTGTACATGGTTGTACAAGGTTGTACAATTGTGTACAAGGTTGTACAAGTGTGTACAAGGTTGTACAAGTGTGTACAAGGGTGTACAAGTTTGTACAAGTGTGTACAAGTTTGTACAAGTGTGTACAAGTTTGTACAAGGTTGTACAAATTAATACAAGGGTGTACAAAAGTGTACAAGGGTGCACAAGTTTGTACAAGGGTGTACAAGTGTGTACAAGCTTGTACAAGTGTGTACAAGCTTGTACAAGTGTGTACAAGGGTGTACAGGTTTGTACAAGGTTGTACAAGTGTTTACAAGGGTGTACAAAAGAATGTACAAGTTTGTACAAGTGTGTACAAGTTTGTAAAAGGTTGTACAAGTGTGTACAAGGGTGTACAAGTGTGTACAAGGGTGTACAATCGTGTACAAGCTTGTACAAGTGTGTACAAGGGTGTACAGGTTTGTACAAGGTTGTACAAGTGTGTACAAGGGTGTACAAATGTGTACAAGGCTGTAAAAGTTTGTACAAGTGTGTACAAGTTTGTACAAGGTTGTACAAGTAAGTACAAGTTTGTACAAGAATGTACAAGTGTGTACAAGGTTTTACAATTGTGTAAAAGGTTGTACAAGTGTGTACAAGGTTGTACAAGTGTGTACAAGGTTGTACAAGTGTGTACAAGCTTGTACAAGTGTGTACAAGGTTGTACAAGTGTGTACAAGGTTGTACAAGTGTGTACAAGGTTGTACAAGTGTGTACAAGGTTGTACAAGTGTGTACAAGTTTGTACAAGTGTGTACAAGTTTGTACAAGGTTGTACAAATGTGTACAAGGGTGTACAAAAGTGTACAAGGGTGCACAAGTTTGTACAAGGGTGTACAAGTGTGTACAAGCTTGTACAAGTGTGTACAAGCTTGTACAAGGGTTTACAGGTTTGTACAAGGTTGAACAAGTGTGTACAAGGGTGTACAAAAGTGTACAAGGGTGCACAAGTTTGTACAAGGGTGTACAAGTGTGTACAAGCTTGTACAAGTGTGTACAAGCTTGTACAAGGGTTTACAGGTTTGTACAAGGTTGTACAAGTGTGTACAAGGTTGTACAAGTATGTACAAGAATGTACAAGTTTGTACAAGTGTGTACAAGTTTGTAAAAGGTTGTACAAGTGTGTACAAGGGTGTACAAATGTGTACAAGGATGTAAAAGTGTGTACAAGTGTGTACAAGTTTGTACAAGGTTGTACAAGTGTGTACAATTTTGTACAAGGTTGTACAAATTTGTACAAGTGTGTACAAGGTTGTACAAGTGTGTACAAGGGTGTACAAGTTTGTACAAGTGTGTACAAGTTTGTACAAGGTTGTACACGTGTGTACAAGGTTTTACAATTGTGTACAAGGTTGTACAAGTGTGTACAAGGTTGTACAAGTGTGTACAAGGTTGTACAAGTGTGTACAAGGTTGTACAAGTGTGTACAAGGTTGTACAAGTGTACACAAGTTTGTACAAGTGTGTACAAGTTTGTACAAGTGTGTACAAGTTTGTACAAGTTTGTACAAATGTGTACAAGGATGTACAAAAGTGTACAAGGGTGCACAAGTTTGTACAAGGGTGTAAAAGTGTGTACAAGGGTGTACAAGTATGTACAAGAATGTACAATTTTGTACAAGTGTGTACAAGTTTGTAAAAGGTTGTACAAGTGTGTACAAGGGTGTACAAGTGTGTACAAGGTTGTACAAGTGTGTACAAGCTTGAACAAGTGTGTACAAGGTTGTACAAGTGTGTACAAGGTTGCACAAGTGTGTACAAGAGTGTACAATCGTGTACAAGAGTGTACAATCGTGTACAAGCTTGTACAAGTGTGTACAAGGGTGTACAGGTTTGTACAAGGTTGTACAAGTGTGTACAAGGTTGTACAAGTGTGTACAAGGGTGTACAAGTTTGTACAAGTGTGTACAAGTTTGTACAAGTGTGTACAAGTTTGTACAAGTTTGTACAAATGTATACAAGGGTGTACAAAAGTGTACAAGGGTGCACAAGTTTGTACAAGGGTGTACAAGTGTGTACAAGCTTGTACAAGTGTGTACAAGCTTGTACAAGGGTTTACAGGTTTGTACAAGGTTGAACAAGTGTGTACAAGGGTGTACAAAAGTGTACAAGGGTGCACAAGTTTGTACAAGGGTGTACAAGTGTGTACAAGCTTGTACAAGTGTGTACAAGCTTGTACAAGGGTTTACAGGTTTGTACAAGGTTGTACAAGTGTGTACAAGGTTGTACAAGTATGTACAAGAATGTACAAGTTTGTACAAGTGTGTACAAGTTTGTAAAAGGTTGTACAAGTGTGTACAAGGGTGTACAAATGTGTACAAGGATGTAAAAGTGTGTACAAGTGTGTACAAGTTTGTACAAGGTTGTACAAGTGTGTACAATTTTGTACAAGGTTGTACAAATTTGTACAAGTGTGTACAAGGTTGTACAAGTGTGTACAAGGGTGTACAAGTTTGTACAAGTGTGTACAAGTTTGTACAAGGTTGTACACGTGTGTACAAGGTTTTACAATTGTGTACAAGGTTGTACAAGTGTGTACAAGGTTGTACAAGTGTGTACAAGGTTGTACAAGTGTGTACAAGGTTGTACAAGTGTGTACAAGGTTGTACAAGTGTACACAAGTTTGTACAAGTGTGTACAAGTTTGTACAAGTGTGTACAAGTTTGTACAAGTTTGTACAAATGTGTACAAGGGTGTACAAAAGTGTACAAGGGTGCACAAGTTTGTACAAGGGTGTAAAAGTGTGTACAAGGGTGTACAAGTATGTACAAGAATGTACAATTTTGTACAAGTGTGTACAAGTTTGTAAAAGGTTGTACAAGTGTGTACAAGGGTGTACAAGTGTGTACAAGGTTGTACAAGTGTGTACAAGCTTGAACAAGTGTGTACAAGGTTGTACAAGTGTGTACAAGGTTGTACAAGTGTGTACAAGGTTGCACAAGTGTGTACAAGAGTGTACAATCGTGTACAAGCTTGTACAAGTGTGTACAAGGGTGTACAGGTTTGTACAAGGTTGTACAAGTGTGTACAAGGTTGTACCGGTTTGTACAAGGTTGTACAAGTGTGTACAAGGTTGTACAAGTGTGTACAAGGTTGTACAAGTGTGTACAAGGGTGTACAAGTTTGTACAAGTGTGTACAAGTTTGTACAAGTGTGTACAAGTTTGTACAAGTTTGTACAAATGTATACAAGGGTGTACAAAAGTGTATAAGGGTGCACAAGTTTGTACAAGGGTGTACAAGTGTGTACAAGCTTGTACAAGTGTGTAAAAGCTTGTACAAGTGTGTACAAGGGTGTACAGGTTTGTACAAGGTTGTACAAGTGTGTACAAGGGTGTACAATTATGTACAAGAATGTAAAATTTTGTACAAGTGTGTACAAGGGTGTACAAGTGTGTACAAGGTTGTAAAAGTGTGTAAAAGGTTTTACAATTGTGTACAAGGTTGTACAAGTGTGTACAAGGTTGTACAAGTGTGTACGAGGTTGTACAAGTGTGTACGAGGTTGTACAAGTGTGTACAAGGTTGTACAAGTGTGTACAAGGTTGTACAAGTGTACACAAGTTTGTACAAGTGTGTACAAGTTTGTACAAGTGTGTACAAATTTGTACAAGGTTGTAAAAATGTGTACAAGGGTGTACAAAAGTGTACAAGGGTGCACAAGTTTGTAAAAGGGTGTACAAGTGTGTACAAGCTTGTACAAGTGTGTACAAGCTTGTACAAGTGTGTACAAGGGTGTACAGGTTTGTACAAGGTTGTACAAGTGTGTACAAGGGTGTACAAGTATGTACAAGAATGTACAATTTTGTACAAGTGTGTACAAGTTTGTAAAAGGTTGTACAATTGTGTACAAGTTTGTACAAGTGTGTACAAGTTTGTACAAGGTTGTACAAATGTGTACAAGGGTGTACAAAAGTGTACAAGGGTGCACAAGTTTGTACAAGGGTGTACAAGTGTGTACAAGCTTGTACAAGTGTGTACAAGCTTGTACAAGTGTGTACAAGGGTGTACAGGTTTGTACAAGGTTGTACAAGTGTGTACAAGGGTGTACAAGTATGTACAAGAATGTACAATTCTGTACAAGTGTGTACAAGTTTGTAAAAGGTTGTACAAGTGTGTACAAGGGTGTACAAGTGTGTACAAGGTTGTACAAGTGTGTACAAGGTTGTACAAGTGTGTACAAGGTTGTACAAGTGTGTACAAGGGTGTACAAGTTTGTACAAGTGTGTACAAGTTTGTACAAGTGTGTACAAGTTTGTACAAGGTTGTACAAATGTATACAAGGGTGTACAAAAGTGTACAACGGTGCACAAGTTTGTACAAGGGTGTACAAGTGTGTACAAGCTTGTACAAGTGTGTACAAGCTTGTACAAGTGTGTACAAGCTTGTACAAGTGTGTACAAGCTTGTACAAGTGTGTACAAGCTTGTACAAGTGTGTACAAGGGTGTACAGGTTTGTACAAGGTTGTACAAGTGTTTACAAGGGTGTACAAGTATGTACAAGAATGTACAAGTTTGTACAAGTGTGTACAAGTTTGTAAAAGGTTGTACAAGTGTGTACAAGGGTGTACAAATGTGTACAAGGGTGCACAAGTGTGTACAAGGGTGTACAATCGTGTACAAGCTTGTACAAGTGTGTACAAGGGTGTACAGGTTTGTACAAGGTTGTACAAGTGTGTACAAGGTTGTACAAGTGTGTACAAGGGTGTACAAGTTTGTACAAGTGTGTACAAGTTTGTACAAGTGTGTACAAGTTTGTACAAGGTTGTACAAATGTATACAAGGGTGTACAAAAGTGTACAAGGTTGTACAAGTGTTTACAAGGGTGTACAAGTATGTACAAGAATGTACAAGTTTGTACAAGTGTGTACAAGTTTGTAAAAGGTTGTACAAGTGTGTACAAGAGTGTACAAGTGTATACAAGGGTGCACAAGTGTGTACAAGGGTGTACAATCGTGTACAAGCTTGTACAAGTGTGTACAAGGTTGTACAGGTTTGTACAAGGTTGTACAAGTGTGTACAAGGTTGTACAAATGTGTACAAGGATGTAAAAGTTTGTACAAGTGTGTACAAGTTTGTACAAGGTTGTACAAGTAAGTACAAGTTTGTACAAGAATGTACAAGTGTGTACAAGGTTTTACAATTGTGTAAAAGGTTGTACAAGTGTGTACAAGGTTGTACAAGTGTGTACAAGCTTGTACAAGTGTGTACAAGGTTGTACAAGTGTGTACAAGGTTGTACAAGTGTGTACAAGGTTGTACAAGTGTGTACAAGGTTGTACAAGTGTGTACAAGGTTGTACAAGTGTGTACAAGAATGTACAAGTGTGTACAAGGTTGTACGAGTGTGTACAAGGTTGTACGAGTGTGTACAAGGGTGCACAAGTGTGTACAAGGGTGTACAATCGTGTACAAGGTTGTACAAGTGTGTACAAGGTTGTATAAGTGTGTACAAAGGTGTACAAGTGTGTACAAGGTTGTACAAGTGTGTACAAGGTTGTACAAGTGTGTACATGGTTGTACAAGGTTGTACAATTGTGTACAAGGTTGTACAAGTGTGTACAAGGTTGTACAAGTGTGTACAAGGGTGTACAAGTTTGTACAAGTGTGTACAAGTTTGTACAAGTGTGTACAAGTTTGTACAAGGTTGTACAAATTAATACAAGGGTGTACAAAAGTGTACAAGGGTGCACAAGTTTGTACAAGGGTGTACAAGTGTGTACAAGCTTGTACAAGTGTGTACAAGCTTGTACAAGTGTGTACAAGGGTGTACAGGTTTGTACAAGGTTGTACAAGTGTTTACAAGGGTGTACAAAAGAATGTACAAGTTTGTACAAGTGTGTACAAGTTTGTAAAAGGTTGTACAAGTGTGTACAAGGGTGTACAAGTGTGTACAAGGGTGTACAATCGTGTACAAGCTTGTACAAGTGTGTACAAGGGTGTACAGGTTTGTACAAGGTTGTACAAGTGTGTACAAGGGTGTACAAATGTGTACAAGGCTGTAAAAGTTTGTACAAGTGTGTACAAGTTTGTACAAGGTTGTACAAGTAAGTACAAGTTTGTACAAGAATGTACAAGTGTGTACAAGGTTTTACAATTGTGTAAAAGGTTGTACAAGTGTGTACAAGGTTGTACAAGTGTGTACAAGGTTGTACAAGTGTGTACAAGCTTGTACAAGTGTGTACAAGGTTGTACAAGTGTGTACAAGGTTGTACAAGTGTGTACAAGGTTGTACAAGTGTGTACAAGGTTGTACAAGTGTGTACAAGTTTGTACAAGTGTGTACAAGTTTGTACAAGGTTGTACAAATGTGTACAAGGGTGTACAAAAGTGTACAAGGGTGCACAAGTATGTACAAGGGTGTACAAGTGTGTACAAGCTTGTACAAGTGTGTACAAGCTTGTACAAGGGTTTACAGGTTTGTACAAGGTTGAACAAGTGTGTACAAGGGTGTACAAAAGTGTACAAGGGTGCACAAGTTTGTACAAGGGTGTACAAGTGTGTACAAGGGTGTACAAAAGAATGTACAAGTTTGTACAAGTGTGTACAAGTTTGTAAAAGGTTGTACAAGTGTGTACAAGGGTGTACAAGTGTGTACAAGGGTGTACAATCGTGTACAAGCTTGTACAAGTGTGTACAAGGGTGTACAGGTTTGTACAAGGTTGTACAAGTGTGTACAAGGGTGTACAAATGTGTACAAGGCTGTAAAAGTTTGTACAAGTGTGTACAAGTTTGTACAAGGTTGTACAAGTAAGTACAAGTTTGTACAAGAATGTACAAGTGTGTACAAGGTTTTACAATTGTGTAAAAGGTTGTACAAGTGTGTACAAGGTTGTACAAGTGTGTACAAGGTTGTACAAGTGTGTACAAGGTTGTACAAGTGTGTACAAGGTTGTACAAGTGTGTACAAGGTTGTACAAGTGTGTACAAGGTTGTACAAGTGTGTACAAGTTTGTACAAGTGTGTACAAGTTTGTACAAGGTTGTACAAATGTGTACAAGGGTGTACAAGTGTGTACAAGCTTGTACAAGGGTTTACAGGTTTGTACAAGGTTGAACAAGTGTGTACAAGGGTGTACAAAAGTGTACAAGGGTGCACAAGTTTGTACAAGGGTGTACAAGTGTGTACAAGCTTGTACAAGTGTGTACAAGCTTGTACAAGGGTTTACAGGTTTGTACAAGGTTGTACAAGTGTGTACAAGGTTGTACAAGTATGTACAAGAATGTACAAGTTTGTACAAGTGTGTACAAGTTTGTAAAAGGTTGTACAAGTGTGTACAAGGGTGTACAAATGTGTACAAGGATGTAAAAGTGTGTACAAGTGTGTACAAGTTTGTACAAGGTTGTACAAGTGTGTACAATTTTGTACAAGGTTGTACAAATTTGTACAAGTGTGTACAAGGTTGTACAAGTGTGTACAAGGGTGTACAAGTTTGTACAAGTGTGTACAAGTTTGTACAAGGTTGTACACGTGTGTACAAGGTTTTACAATTGTGTACAAGGTTGTACAAGTGTGTACAAGGTTGTACAAGTGTGTACAAGGTTGTACAAGTGTGTACAAGGTTGTCCAAGTGTGTACAAGGTTGTACAAGTGTACACAAGTTTGTACAAGTGTGTACAAGTTTGTACAAGTGTGTACAAGTTTGTACAAGTTTGTACAAATGTGTACAAGGATGTACAAAAGTGTACAAGGGTGCACAAGTTTGTACAAGGGTGTAAAAGTGTGTACAAGGGTGTACAAGTATGTACAAGAATGTACAATTTTGTACAAGTGTGTACAAGTTTGTAAAAGGTTGTACAAGTGTGTACAAGGGTGTACAAGTGTGTACAAGGTTGTACAAGTGTGTACAAGCTTGAACAAGTGTGTACAAGGTTGTACAAGTGTGTACAAGGTTGTACAAGTGTGTACAAGGTTGCACAAGTGTGTACAAGAGTGTACAATCGTGTACAAGCTTGTACAAGTGTGTACAAGGGTGTACAGGTTTGTACAAGGTTGTACAAGTGTGTACAAGGTTGTACAGGTTTGTACAAGGTTGTACAAGTGTGTACAAGGTTGTACAAGTGTGTACAAGGTAGTACAAGTGTGTACAAGGGTGTACAAGTTTGTACAAGTGTGTACAAGTTTGTACAAGTGTGTACAAGTTTGTACAAGTTTGTACAAATGTATACAAGGGTGTACAAAAGTGTACAAGGGTGCACAAGTTTGTACAAGTGTGTACAAGTGTGTACAAGCTTGTACAAGTGTGTACAAGCTTGTACAAGGGTTTACAGGTTTGTACAAGGTTGAACAAGTGTGTACAAGGGTGTACAAAAGTGTACAAGGGTGCACAAGTTTGTACAAGGGTGTACAAGTGTGTACAAGCTTGTACAAGTGTGTACAAGCTTGTACAAGGGTTTACAGGTTTGTACAAGGTTGTACAAGTGTGTACAAGGTTGTACAAGTATGTACAAGAATGTACAAGTTTGTACAAGTGTGTACAAGTTTGTAAAAGGTTGTACAAGTGTGTACAAGGGTGTACAAATGTGTACAAGGATGTAAAAGTGTGTACAAGTGTGTACAAGTTTGTACAAGGTTGTACAAGTGTGTACAATTTTGTACAAGGTTGTACAAATTTGTACAAGTGTGTACAAGGTTGTACAAGTGTGTACAAGGGTGTACAAGTTTGTACAAGTGTGTACAAGTTTGTACAAGGTTGTACACGTGTGTACAAGGTTTTACAATTGTGTACAAGGTTGTACAAGTGTGTACAAGGTTGTACAAGTGTGTACAAGGTTGTACAAGTGTGTACAAGGTTGTACAAGTGTGTACAAGGTTGTACAAGTGTACACAAGTTTGTACAAGTGTGTACAAGTTTGTACAAGTGTGTACAAGTTTGTACAAGTTTGTACAAATGTGTACAAGGGTGTACAAAAGTGTACAAGGGTGCACAAGTTTGTACAAGGGTGTAAAAGTGTGTACAAGGGTGTACAAGTATGTACAAGAATGTACAATTTTGTACAAGTGTGTACAAGTTTGTAAAAGGTTGTACAAGTGTGTACAAGGGTGTACAAGTGTGTACAAGGTTGTACAAGTGTGTACAAGCTTGAACAAGTGTGTACAAGGTTGTACAAGTGTGTACAAGGTTGTACAAGTGTGTACAAGGTTGCACAAGTGTGTACAAGAGTGTACAATCGTGTACAAGCTTGTACAAGTGTGTACAAGGGTGTACAGGTTTGTACAAGGTTGTACAAGTGTGTACAAGGTTGTACAGGTTTGTACAAGGTTGTACAAGTGTGTACAAGGTTGTACAAGTGTGTACAAGGTTGTACAAGTGTGTACAAGGGTGTACAAGTTTGTACAAGTGTGTACAAGTTTGTACAAGTGTGTACAAGTTTGTACAAGTTTGTACAAATGTATACAAGGGTGTACAAAAGTGTACAAGGGTGCACAAGTTTGTACAAGGGTGTACAAGTGTGTACAAGCTTGTACAAGTGTGTAAAAGCTTGTACAAGTGTGTACAAGGGTGTACAGGTTTGTACAAGGTTGTACAAGTGTGTACAAGGGTGTACAATTATGTACAAGAATGTAAAATTTTGTACAAGTGTGTACAAGGGTGTACAAGTGTGTACAAGGTTGTAAAAGTGTGTAAAAGGTTTTACAATTGTGTACAAGGTTGTACAAGTGTGTACAAGGTTGTACAAGTGTGTACGAGGTTGTACAAGTGTGTACAAGGTTGTACAAGTGTGTACAAGGTTGTACAAGTGTGTACAAGGTTGTACAAGTGTACACAAGTTTGTACAAGTGTGTACAAGTTTGTACAAGTGTGTACAAATTTGTACAAGGTTGTAAAAATGTGTACAAGGGTGTACAAAAGTGTACAAGGGTGCACAAGTTTGTAAAAGGGTGTACAAGTGTGTACAAGCTTGTACAAGTGTGTACAAGCTTGTACAAGTGTGTACAAGAGTGTACAGGTTTGTACAAGGTTGTACAAGTGTGTACAAGGGTGTACAAGTATGTACAAGAATGTACAATTTTGTACAAGTGTGTACAAGTTTGTAAAAGGTTGTACAAGTGTGTACAAGTTTGTACAAGTGTGTACAAGTTTGTACAAGGTTGTACAAATGTGTACAAGGGTGTACAAAAGTGTACAAGGGTGCACAAGTTTGTACAAGGGTGTACAAGTGTGTACAAGCTTGTACAAGTGTGTACAAGCTTGTACAAGTGTGTACAAGGGTGTACAGGTTTGTACAAGGTTGTACAAGTGTGTACATGGGTGTACAAGTATGTACAAGAATGTACAATTCTGTACAAGTGTGTACAAGTTTGTAAAAGGTTGTACAAGTGTGTACAAGGTTGTACAAGTGTGTACAAGGTTGTCCAAGTGTGTACAAGGTTGTACAAGTGTACACAAGTTTGTACAAGTGTGTACAAGGGTGTACAAGTGTGTACAAGTTTGTACAAGTTTGTACAAATGTGTACAAGGATGTACAAAAGTGTACAAGGGTGCACAAGTTTGTACAAGGGTGTAAAAGTGTGTACAAGGGTGTACAAGTATGTACAAGAATGTACAATTTTGTACAAGTGTGTACAAGTTTGTAAAAGGTTGTACAAGTGTGTACAAGGGTGTACAAGTGTGTACAAGGTTGTACAAGTGTGTACAAGCTTGAACAAGTGTGTACAAGGTTGTACAAGTGTGTACAAGGTTGTACAAGTGTGTACAAGGTTGCACAAGTGTGTACAAGAGTGTACAATCGTGTACAAGCTTGTACAAGTGTGTACAAGGGTGTACAGGTTTGTACAAGGTTGTACAAGTGTGTACAAGGTTGTACAGGTTTGTACAAGGTTGTACAAGTGTGTACAAGGTTGTACAAGTGTGTACAAGGTAGTACAAGTGTGTACAAGGGTGTACAAGTTTGTACAAGTGTGTACAAGTTTGTACAAGTGTGTACAAGTTTGTACAAGTTTGTACAAATGTATACAAGGGTGTACAAAAGTGTACAAGGGTGCACAAGTTTGTACAAGGGTGTACAAGTGTGTACAAGCTTGTACAAGTGTGTACAAGCTTGTACAAGGGTTTACAGGTTTGTACAAGGTTGAACAAGTGTGTACAAGGGTGTACAAAAGTGTACAAGGGTGCACAAGTTTGTACAAGGGTGTACAAGTGTGTACAAGCTTGTACAAGTGTGTACAAGCTTGT
Organism: Macrosteles quadrilineatus; assembly: GCF_028750875.1. NCBI lineage: Eukaryota > Metazoa > Arthropoda > Insecta > Hemiptera > Cicadellidae > Macrosteles > Macrosteles quadrilineatus. The sequence continues at coordinate 44,858 of NW_026542767.1, read as the reverse complement.
ACAAGGGTTTACAGGTTTGTACAAGGTTGTACAAGTGTGTACAAGGTTGTACAAGTATGTACAAGAATGTACAAGTTTGTACAAGTGTGTACAAGTTTGTAAAAGGTTGTACAAGTGTGTACAAGGGTGTACAAATGTGTACAAGGATGTAAAAGTGTGTACAAGTGTGTACAAGTTTGTACAAGGTTGTACAAGTGTGTACAATTTTGTACAAGGTTGTACAAATTTGTACAAGTGTGTACAAGGTTGTACAAGTGTGTACAAGGGTGTACAAGTTTGTACAAGTGTGTACAAGTTTGTACAAGGTTGTACACGTGTGTACAAGGTTTTACAATTGTGTACAAGGTTGTACAAGTGTGTACAAGGTTGTACAAGTGTGTACAAGGTTGTACAAGTGTGTACAAGGTTGTACAAGTGTGTACAAGGTTGTACAAGTGTACACAAGTTTGTACAAGTGTGTACAAGTTTGTACAAGTGTGTACAAGTTTGTACAAGTTTGTACAAATGTGTACAAGGGTGTACAAAAGTGTACAAGGGTGCACAAGTTTGTACAAGGGTGTAAAAGTGTGTACAAGGGTGTACAAGTATGTACAAGAATGTACAATTTTGTACAAGTGTGTACAAGTTTGTAAAAGGTTGTACAAGTGTGTACAAGGGTGTACAAGTGTGTACAAGGTTGTACAAGTGTGTACAAGCTTGAACAAGTGTGTACAAGGTTGTACAAGTGTGTACAAGGTTGTACAAGTGTGTACAAGGTTGCACAAGTGTGTACAAGAGTGTACAATCGTGTACAAGCTTGTACAAGTGTGTACAAGGGTGTACAGGTTTGTACAAGGTTGTACAAGTGTGTACAAGGTTGTACAGGTTTGTACAAGGTTGTACAAGTGTGTACAAGGTTGTACAAGTGTGTACAAGGTTGTACAAGTGTGTACAAGGGTGTACAAGTTTGTACAAGTGTGTACAAGTTTGTACAAGTGTGTACAAGTTTGTACAAGTTTGTACAAATGTATACAAGGGTGTACAAAAGTGTACAAGGGTGCACAAGTTTGTACAAGGGTGTACAAGTGTGTACAAGCTTGTACAAGTGTGTAAAAGCTTGTACAAGTGTGTACAAGGGTGTACAGGTTTGTACAAGGTTGTACAAGTGTGTACAAGGGTGTACAATTATGTACAAGAATGTAAAATTTTGTACAAGTGTGTACAAGGGTGTACAAGTGTGTACAAGGTTGTAAAAGTGTGTAAAAGGTTTTACAATTGTGTACAAGGTTGTACAAGTGTGTACAAGGTTGTACAAGTGTGTACGAGGTTGTACAAGTGTGTACAAGGTTGTACAAGTGTGTACAAGGTTGTACAAGTGTGTACAAGGTTGTACAAGTGTACACAAGTTTGTACAAGTGTGTACAAGTTTGTACAAGTGTGTACAAATTTGTACAAGGTTGTAAAAATGTGTACAAGGGTGTACAAAAGTGTACAAGGGTGCACAAGTTTGTAAAAGGGTGTACAAGTGTGTACAAGCTTGTACAAGTGTGTACAAGCTTGTACAAGTGTGTACAAGAGTGTACAGGTTTGTACAAGGTTGTACAAGTGTGTACAAGGGTGTACAAGTATGTACAAGAATGTACAATTTTGTACAAGTGTGTACAAGTTTGTAAAAGGTTGTACAAGTGTGTACAAGTTTGTACAAGTGTGTACAAGTTTGTACAAGGTTGTACAAATGTGTACAAGGGTGTACAAAAGTGTACAAGGGTGCACAAGTTTGTACAAGGGTGTACAAGTGTGTACAAGCTTGTACAAGTGTGTACAAGCTTGTACAAGTGTGTACAAGGGTGTACAGGCTTGTACAAGGTTGTACAAGTGTGTACATGGGTGTACAAGTATGTACAAGAATGTACAATTCTGTACAAGTGTGTACAAGTTTGTAAAAGGTTGTACAAGTGTGTACAAGGGTGTACAAGTGTGTACAAGGTTGTACAAGTGTGTACAAGGTTGTACAAGTGTGTACAAGGTTGTACAAGTGTGTACAAGGGTGTACAAGTTTGTACAAGTGTGTACAAGTTTGTACAAGTGTGTACAAGTTTGTACAAGGTTGTACAAATGTATACAAGGGTGTACAAAAGTGTACAACAGTGCACAAGTTTGTACAAGGGTGTACAAATGTGTACAAGGATGTAAAAGTGTGTACAAGTGTGTACAAGTTTGTACAAGGTTGTACAAGTGTGTACAATTTTGTACAAGGTTGTACAAATTTGTACAAGTGTGTACAAGGTTGTACAAGTGTGTACAAGGGTGTACAAGTTTGTACAAGTGTGTACAAGTTTGTACAAGGTTGTACACGTGTGTACAAGGTTTTACAATTGTGTACAAGGTTGTACAAGTGTGTACAAGGTTGTACAAGTGTGTACAAGGTTGTACAAGTGTGTACAAGGTTGTCCAAGTGTGTACAAGGTTGTACAAGTGTACACAAGTTTGTACAAGTGTGTACAAGTTTGTACAAGTGTGTACAAGTTTGTACAAGTTTGTACAAATGTGTACAAGGATGTACAAAAGTGTACAAGGGTGCACAAGTTTGTACAAGGGTGTAAAAGTGTGTACAAGGGTGTACAAGTATGTACAAGAATGTACAATTTTGTACAAGTGTGTACAAGTTTGTAAAAGGTTGTACAAGTGTGTACAAGGGTGTACAAGTGTGTACAAGGTTGTACAAGTGTGTACAAGCTTGAACAAGTGTGTACAAGGTTGTACAAGTGTGTACAAGGTTGTACAAGTGTGTACAAGGTTGCACAAGTGTGTACAAGAGTGTACAATCGTGTACAAGCTTGTACAAGTGTGTACAAGGGTGTACAGGTTTGTACAAGGTTGTACAAGTGTGTACAAGGTTGTACAGGTTTGTACAAGGTTGTACAAGTGTGTACAAGGTTGTACAAGTGTGTACAAGGTAGTACAAGTGTGTACAAGGGTGTACAAGTTTGTACAAGTGTGTACAAGTTTGTACAAGTGTGTACAAGTTTGTACAAGTTTGTACAAATGTATACAAGGGTGTACAAAAGTGTACAAGGGTGCACAAGTTTGTACAAGGGTGTACAAGTGTGTACAAGCTTGTACAAGTGTGTACAAGCTTGTACAAGGGTTTACAGGTTTGTACAAGGTTGAACAAGTGTGTACAAGGGTGTACAAAAGTGTACAAGGGTGCACAAGTTTGTACAAGGGTGTACAAGTGTGTACAAGCTTGTACAAGTGTGTACAAGCTTGTACAAGGGTTTACAGGTTTGTACAAGGTTGTACAAGTGTGTACAAGGTTGTACAAGTATGTACAAGAATGTACAAGTTTGTACAAGTGTGTACAAGTTTGTAAAAGGTTGTACAAGTGTGTACAAGGGTGTACAAATGTGTACAAGGATGTAAAAGTGTGTACAAGTGTGTACAAGTTTGTACAAGGTTGTACAAGTGTGTACAATTTTGTACAAGGTTGTACAAATTTGTACAAGTGTGTACAAGGTTGTACAAGTGTGTACAAGGGTGTACAAGTTTGTACAAGTGTGTACAAGTTTGTACAAGGTTGTACACGTGTGTACAAGGTTTTACAATTGTGTACAAGGTTGTACAAGTGTGTACAAGGTTGTACAAGTGTGTACAAGGTTGTACAAGTGTGTACAAGGTTGTACAAGTGTGTACAAGGTTGTACAAGTGTACACAAGTTTGTACAAGTGTGTACAAGTTTGTACAAGTGTGTACAAGTTTGTACAAGTTTGTACAAATGTGTACAAGGGTGTACAAAAGTGTACAAGGGTGCACAAGTTTGTACAAGGGTGTAAAAGTGTGTACAAGGGTGTACAAGTGTGTACAAGCTTGAACAAGTGTGTACAAGGTTGTACAAGTGTGTACAAGGTTGTACAAGTGTGTACAAGCTTGAACAAGTGTGTACAAGGTTGTACAAGTGTGTACAAGGTTGTACAAGTGTGTACAAGGTTGCACAAGTGTGTACAAGAGTGTACAATCGTGTACAAGCTTGTACAAGTGTGTACAAGGGTGTACAGGTTTGTACAAGGTTGTACAAGTGTGTACAAGGTTGTACAGGTTTGTACAAGGTTGTACAAGTGTGTACAAGGTTGTACAGGTTTGTACAAGGTTGTACAAGTGTGTACAAGGTTGTACAAGTGTGTACAAGGTTGTACAAGTGTGTACAAGGGTGTACAAGTTTGTACAAGTGTGTACAAGTTTGTACAAGTGTGTACAAGTTTGTACAAGTTTGTACAAATGTATACAAGGGTGTACAAAAGTGTACAAGGGTGCACAAGTTTGTACAAGGGTGTACAAGTGTGTACAAGCTTGTACAAGTGTGTAAAAGCTTGTACAAGTGTGTACAAGGGTGTACAGGTTTGTACAAGGTTGTACAAGTGTGTACAAGGGTGTACAATTATGTACAAGAATGTAAAATTTTGTACAAGTGTGTACAAGGGTGTACAAGTGTGTACAAGGTTGTAAAAGTGTGTAAAAGGTTTTACAATTGTGTACAAGGTTGTACAAGTGTGTACAAGGTTGTACAAGTGTGTACGAGGTTGTACAAGTGTGTACAAGGTTGTACAAGTGTGTACAAGGTTGTACAAGTGTGTACAAGGTTGTACAAGTGTACACAAGTTTGTACAAGTGTGTACAAGTTTGTACAAGTGTGTACAAATTTGTACAAGGTTGTAAAAATGTGTACAAGGGTGTACAAAAGTGTACAAGGGTGCACAAGTTTGTAAAAGGGTGTACAAGTGTGTACAAGCTTGTACAAGTGTGTACAAGCTTGTACAAGTGTGTACAAGAGTGTACAGGTTTGTACAAGGTTGTACAAGTGTGTACAAGGGTGTACAAGTATGTACAAGAATGTACAATTTTGTACAAGTGTGTACAAGTTTGTAAAAGGTTGTACAAGTGTGTACAAGTTTGTACAAGTGTGTACAAGTTTGTACAAGGTTGTACAAATGTGTACAAGGGTGTACAAAAGTGTACAAGGGTGCACAAGTTTGTACAAGGGTGTACAAGTGTGTACAAGCTTGTACAAGTGTGTACAAGCTTGTACAAGTGTGTACAAGGGTGTACAGGTTTGTACAAGGTTGTACAAGTGTGTACAAGGGTGTACAAGTATGTACAAGAATGTACAATTCTGTACAAGTGTGTACAAGTTTGTAAAAGGTTGTACAAGTGTGTACAAGGGTGTACAAGTGTGTACAAGGTTGTACAAGTGTGTACAAGGTTGTACAAGTGTGTACAAGGTTGTACAAGTGTGTACAAGGGTGTACAAGTTTGTACAAGTGTGTACAAGTTTGTACAAGTGTGTACAAGTTTGTACAAGGTTGTACAAATGTATACAAGGGTGTACAAAAGTGTACAACAGTGCACAAGTTTGTACAAGGGTGTACAAGTGTGTACAAGCTTGTACAAGTGTGTACAAGCTTGTACAAGTGTGTACAAGGGTGTACAGGTTTGTACAAGGTTGTACAAGTGTTTACAAGGGTGTACAAGTATGTACAAGAATGTACAAGTTTGTACAAGTGTGTACAAGTTTGTAAAAGGTTGTACAAGTGTGTACAAGGGTGTACAAATGTGTACAAGGGTGCACAAGTGTGTACAAGGGTGTACAATCGTGTACAAGCTTGTATTAGTGTGTACAAGGGTGTACAGGTTTGTAAAAGGTTGTACAAGTGTGTACAAGGTTGTACAAGTGTGTACAAGGGTGTACAAGTTTGTACAAGTGTGTACAAGTTTGTACAAGTGTGTACAAGTTTGTACAAGGTTGTACAAATGTATACAAGGGTGTACAAAAGTGTACAAGGTTGTACAAGTGTTTACAAGGGTGTACAAGTATGTACAAGAATGTACAAGTTTGTACAAGTGTGTACAAGTTTGTAAAAGGTTGTACAAGTGTGTACAAGAGTGTACAAGTGTATACAAGGGTGCACAAGTGTGTACAAGGGTGTACAATCGTGTACAAGCTTGTACAAGTGTGTACAAGGTTGTACAGGTTTGTACAAGGTTGTACAAGTGTGTACAAGGTTGTACAAATGTGTACAAGGATGTAAAAGTTTGTACAAGTGTGTACAAGTTTGTACAAGGTTGTACAAGTAAGTACAAGTTTGTACAAGAATGTACAAGTGTGTACAAGGTTTTACAATTGTGTAAAAGGTTGTACAAGTGTGTACAAGGTTGTACAAGTGTGTACAAGCTTGTACAAGTGTGTACAAGCTTGTACAAGTGTGTACAAGGTTGTACAAGTGTGTACAAGGTTGTACAAGTGTGTACAAGGTTGTACAAGTGTGTACAAGGTTGTACAAGTGTGTACAAGGTTGTACAAGTGTGTACAAGAATGTACAAGTGTGTACAAGGTTGTACGAGTGTGTACAAGGTTGTACGAGTGTGTACAAGGGTGCACAAGTGTGTACAAGGGTGTACAATCGTGTACAAGGTTGTACAAGTGTGTACAAGGTTGTATAAGTGTGTACAAAGGTGTACAAGTGTGTACAAGGTTGTACAAGTGTGTACAAGGTTGTACAAGTGTGTACATGGTTGTACAAGGTTGTACAATTGTGTACAAGGTTGTACAAGTGTGTACAAGGTTGTACAAGTGTGTACAAGGGTGTACAAGTTTGTACAAGTGTGTACAAGTTTGTACAAGTGTGTACAAGTTTGTACAAGGTTGTACAAATTAATACAAGGGTGTACAAAAGTGTACAAGGGTGCACAAGTTTGTACAAGGGTGTACAAGTGTGTACAAGCTTGTACAAGTGTGTACAAGCTTGTACAAGTGTGTACAAGGGTGTACAGGTTTGTACAAGGTTGTACAAGTGTTTACAAGGGTGTACAAAAGAATGTACAAGTTTGTACAAGTGTGTACAAGTTTGTAAAAGGTTGTACAAGTGTGTACAAGGGTGTACAAGTGTGTACAAGGGTGTACAATCGTGTACAAGCTTGTACAAGTGTGTACAAGGGTGTACAGGTTTGTACAAGGTTGTACAAGTGTGTACAAGGGTGTACAAATGTGTACAAGGCTGTAAAAGTTTGTACAAGTGTGTACAAGTTTGTACAAGGTTGTACAAGTAAGTACAAGTTTGTACAAGAATGTACAAGTGTGTACAAGGTTTTACAATTGTGTAAAAGGTTGTACAAGTGTGTACAAGGTTGTACAAGTGTGTACAAGGTTGTACAAGTGTGTACAAGCTTGTACAAGTGTGTACAAGGTTGTACAAGTGTGTACAAGGTTGTACAAGTGTGTACAAGGTTGTACAAGTGTGTACAAGGTTGTACAAGTGTGTACAAGTTTGTACAAGTGTGTACAAGTTTGTACAAGGTTGTACAAATGTGTACAAGGGTGTACAAAAGTGTACAAGGGTGCACAAGTTTGTACAAGGGTGTACAAGTGTGTACAAGCTTGTACAAGTGTGTACAAGCTTGTACAAGGGTTTACAGGTTTGTACAAGGTTGAACAAGTGTGTACAAGGGTGTACAAAAGTGTACAAGGGTGCACAAGTTTGTACAAGGGTGTACAAGTGTGTACAAGCTTGTACAAGTGTGTACAAGCTTGTACAAGGGTTTACAAGTATGTACAAGAATGTACAAGTTTGTACAAGTGTGTACAAGTTTGTAAAAGGTTGTACAAGTGTGTACAAGGGTGTACAAATGTGTACAAGGATGTAAAAGTGTGTACAAGTGTGTACAAGTTTGTACAAGGTTGTACAAGTGTGTACAATTTTGTACAAGGTTGTACAAATTTGTACAAGTGTGTACAAGGTTGTACAAGTGTGTACAAGGGTGTACAAGTTTGTACAAGTGTGTACAAGTTTGTACAAGGTTGTACACGTGTGTACAAGGTTTTACAATTGTGTACAAGGTTGTACAAGTGTGTACAAGGTTGTACAAGTGTGTACAAGGTTGTACAAGTGTGTACAAGGTTGTACAAGTGTACACAAGTTTGTACAAGTGTGTACAAGTTTGTACAAGTGTGTACAAGTTTGTACAAGTTTGTACAAATGTGTACAAGGGTGTACAAAAGTGTACAAGGGTGCACAAGTTTGTACAAGGGTGTAAAAGTGTGTACAAGGGTGTACAAGTATGTACAAGAATGTACAATTTTGTACAAGTGTGTACAAGTTTGTAAAAGGTTGTACAAGTGTGTACAAGGGTGTACAAGTGTGTACAAGGTTGTACAAGTGTGTACAAGCTTGAACAAGTGTGTACAAGGTTGTACAAGTGTGTACAAGGTTGTACAAGTGTGTACAAGGTTGCACAAGTGTGTACAAGAGTGTACAATCGTGTACAAGCTTGTACAAGTGTGTACAAGGGTGTACAGGTTTGTACAAGGTTGTACAAGTGTGTACAAGGTTGTACAGGTTTGTACAAGGTTGTACAAGTGTGTACAAGGTTGTACAAGTTTGTACAAGGTTGTACAAGTGTGTACAAGGGTGTACAAGTTTGTACAAGTGTGTACAAGTTTGTACAAGTGTGTACAAGTTTGTACAAGTTTGTACAAATGTATACAAGGGTGTACAAAAGTGTACAAGGGTGCACAAGTTTGTACAAGGGTGTACAAGTGTGTACAAGCTTGTACAAGTGTGTAAAAGCTTGTACAAGTGTGTACAAGGGTGTACAGGTTTGTACAAGGTTGTACAAGTGTGTATAAGGGTGTACAATTATGTACAAGAATGTAAAATTTTGTACAAGTGTGTACAAGGGTGTACAAGTGTGTACAAGGTTGTAAAAGTGTGTAAAAGGTTTTACAATTGTGTACAAGGTTGTACAAGTGTGTACAAGGTTGTACAAGTGTGTACGAGGTTGTACAAGTGTGTACAAGGTTGTACAAGTGTGTACAAGGTTGTACAAGTGTGTACAAGGTTGTACAAGTGTACACAAGTTTGTACAAGTGTGTACAAGTTTGTACAAGTGTGTACAAATTTGTACAAGGTTGTACAAATGTGTACAAGGGTGTACAAAAGTGTACAAGGGTGCACAAGTTTGTAAAAGGGTGTACAAGTGTGTACAAGCTTGTACAAGTGTGTACAAGCTTGTACAAGTGTGTACAAGGGTGTACAGGTTTGTACAAGGTTGTACAAGTGTGTACAAGGGTGTACAAGTATGTACAAGAATGTACAATTTTGTACAAGTGTGTACAAGTTTGTAAAAGGTTGTACAAGTGTGTACAAGTTTGTACAAGTGTGTACAAGTTTGTACAAGGTTGTACAAATGTGTACAAGGGTGTACAAAAGTGTACAAGGGTGCACAAGTTTGTACAAGGGTGTACAAGTGTGTACAAGCTTGTACAAGTGTGTACAAGCTTGTACAAGTGTGTACAAGGGTGTACAGGTTTGTACAAGGTTGTACAAGTGTGTACAAGGGTGTACAAGTATGTACAAGAATGTACAATTCTGTACAAGTGTGTACAAGTTTGTAAAAGGTTGTACAAGTGTGTACAAGGGTGTACAAGTGTGTACAAGGTTGTACAAGTGTGTACAAGGTTGTACAAGTGTGTACAAGGTTGTACAAGTGTGTACAAGGGTGTACAAGTTTGTACAAGTGTGTACAAGTTTGTACAAGTGTGTACAAGTTTGTACAAGTGTGTACAAGTTTGTACAAGGTTGTACAAATGTATACAAGGGTGTACAAAAGTGTACAACGGTGCACAAGTTTGTACAAGGGTGTACAAGTGTGTACAAGCTTGTACAAGTGTGTACAAGCTTGTACAAGTGTGTACAAGGGTGTACAGGTTTGTACAAGGTTGTACAAGTGTTTACAAGGGTGTACAAGTATGTACAAGAATGTACAAGTTTGTACAAGTGTGTACAAGTTTGTAAAAGGTTGTACAAGGGTGTACAAGTGTGTACAAGGGTGCACAAGTGTGTACAAGGGTGTACAATCGTGTACAAGCTTGTACAAGTGTGTACAAGGGTGTACAGGTTTGTACAAGGTTGTACAAGTGTGTACAAGGTTGTACAAGTGTGTACAAGGGTGTACAAGTTTGTACAAGTGTGTACAAGTTTGTACAAGTGTGTACAAGTTTGTACAAGGTTGTACAAATGTATACAAGGGTGTACAAAAGTGTACAAGGTTGTACAAGTGTTTACAAGGGTGTACAAGTATGTACAAGAATGTACAAGTTTGTACAAGTGTGTACAAGTTTGTAAAAGGTTGTACAAGTGTGTACAAGAGTGTACAAGTGTATACAAGGGTGCACAAGTGTGTACAAGGGTGTACAATCGTGTACAAGCTTGTACAAGTGTGTACAAGGTTGTACAGGTTTGTACAAGGTTGTACAAGTGTGTACAAGGGTGTACAAATGTGTACAAGGATGTAAAAGTTTGTACAAGTGTGTACAAGTTTGTACAAGGTTGTACAAGTAAGTACAAGTTTGTACAAGAATGTACAAGTGTGTACAAGGTTTTACAATTGTGTAAAAGGTTGTACAAGTGTGTACAAGGTTGTACAAGTGTGTACAAGGTTGTACAAGTGTGTACAAGGTTGTACAAGTGTGTACAAGGTTGTACAAGTGTGTACAAGGTTGTACAAGTGTGTACAAGGTTGTACAAGTGTGTACAAGGTTGTACAAGTGTGTACAAGGTTGTACAAGTGTGTACAAGGTTGTACAAGTGTGTACAAGGGTGCACAAGTGTGTACAAGGGTGTACAATCGTGTACAAGCTTGTACAAGTTATAACAAGGTTGTACAAGTGTGTACAAGGTTGTACAAGTGTGTACAAGGTTGTACAAGTGTGTACAAGGTTGTACAAGTGTGTACAAGGTTGTACAAGTGTGTACAAGGTTGTACAAGTGTGTACAAGGTTGTATAAGTGTGTACAAAGGTGTACAAGTGTGTACAAGGTTGTACAAGTGTGTACAAGGTTGTACAAGTGTGTACATGGTTGTACAAGGTTGTACAATTGTGTACAAGGTTGTACAAGTGTGTACAAGGTTGTACAAGTGTGTACAAGGGTGTACAAGTTTGTACAAGTGTGTACAAGTTTGTACAAGTGTGTACAAGTTTGTACAAGGTTGTACAAATTAATACAAGGGTGTACAAAAGTGTACAAGGGTGCACAAGTTTGTACAAGGGTGTACAAGTGTGTACAAGCTTGTACAAGTGTGTACAAGGGTGTACAGGTTTGTACAAGGTTGTACAAGTGTTTACAAGGGTGTACAAAAGAATGTACAAGTTTGTACAAGTGTGTACAAGTTTGTAAAAGGTTGTACAAGTGTGTACGAGGGTGTGCAAGTGTGTACAAGGGTGTACAATCGTGTACAAGTTTGTACAAGTGTGTACAAGGGTGTACAGGTTTGTACAAGGTTGTACAAGTGTGTACAAGGGTGTACAAATGTGTACAAGGCTGTAAAAGTTTGTACAAGTGTGTACAAGTTTGTACAAGGTTGTACAAGTAAGTACAAGTTTGTACAAGAATGTACAAGTGTGTACAAGGTTTTACAATTGTGTAAAAGGTTGTACAAGTGTGTACAAGGTTGTACAAGTGTGTACAAGGTTGTACAAGTGTGTACAAGCTTGTACAAGTGTGTACAAGGTTGTACAAGTGTGTACAAGGTTGTACAAGTGTGTACGAGGTTGTACAAGTGTGTACAAGGTTGTACAAGTGTGTACAAGTTTGTACAAGTGTGTACAAGTTTGTACAAGGTTGTACAAATGTGTACAAGGGTGTACAAAAGTGTACAAGGGTGCACAAGTTTGTACAAGGGTGTACAAGTGTGTACAAGCTTGTACAAGTGTGTACAAGCTTGTACAAGGGTTTACAGGTTTGTACAAGGTTGAACAAGTGTGTACAAGGGTGTACAAAAGTGTACAAGGGTGCACAAGTTTGTACAAGGGTGTACAAGTGTGTACAAGCTTGTACAAGTGTGTACAAGCTTGTACAAGGGTTTACAGGTTTGTACAAGGTTGTACAAGTGTGTACAAGGTTGTACAAGTATGTACAAGAATGTACAAGTTTGTACAAGTGTGTACAAGTTTGTAAAAGGTTGTACAAGTGTGTACAAGGGTGTACAAATGTGTACAAGGATGTAAAAGTGTGTACAAGTGTGTACAAGTTTGTACAAGGTTGTACAAGTGTGTACAATTTTGTACAAGTGTGTACAATTTTGTACAAGGTTGTACAAATTTGTACAAGTGTATACAAGGTTGTACAAGTGTGTACAAGGGTGTACAAGTTTGTACAAGTGTGTACAAGTTTGTACAAGGTTGTACACGTGTGTACAAGGTTTTACAATTGTGTACAAGGTTGTACAAGTGTGTACAAGGTTGTACAAGTGTGTACAAGGTTGTACAAGTGTGTACAAGGTTGTACAAGTGTGTACAAGGTTGTACAAGTGTACACAAGTTTGTACAAGTGTGTACAAGTTTGTACAAGTGTGTACAAGTTTGTACAAGTTTGTACAAATGTGTACAAGGGTGTACAAAAGTGTACAAGGGTGCACAAGTTTGTACAAGGGTGTACAAGTGTGTACAAGGGTGTACAAGTATGTACAAGAATGTACAATTTTGTACAAGTGTGTACAAGTTTGTAAAAGGTTGTAGAAGTGTGTACAAGGGTGTACAAGTGTGTACAAGGTTGTACAAGTGTGTACAAGCTTGAACAAGTGTGTACAAGGTTGTACAAGTGTGTACAAGGTTGTACAAGTGTGTACAAGGTTGTACAAGTGTGTACAAGAGTGTACAATCGTGTACAAGCTTGTACAAGTGTGTACAAGGGTGTACAGGTTTGTACAAGGTTGTACAAGTGTGTACAAGGTTGTACAAGTGTGTACAAGGTTGTACAATTGTGTACAAGGGTGTACAAGTTTGTACAAGTGTGTACAAGTTTGTACAAGTGTGTACAAGTTTGTACAAGTTTGTACAAATGTATACAAGGGTGTACAAAAGTGTACAAGGGTTCACAAGTTTGTACAAGGGTGTACAAGTGTGTACAAGCTTGTACAAGTGTGTACAAGGGTGTACAGGTTTGTACAAGGTTGTACAAGTGTTTACAAGGGTGTACAAGTATGTACAAGAATGTACAAGTTTGTACAAGTGTGTACAAGTTTGTAAAAGGTTGTACAAGTTTGTAAAAGGTTGTACAAGTGTGTACAAGGGTGTACAAGTGTGTACAAGGGTGCACAAGTGTGTACAAGGGTGTACAATCGTGTACAAGCTTGTACAAGTGTGTACAAGGGTGTACAGGTTTGTACAAGGTTGTACAAGTGTGTACAAGGTTGTACAAGTGTGTACAAGCTTGTACAAGTGTGTACAAGGTTGTACAAGTGTGTACAAGGTTGTACAAGTGTGTACAAGCTTGTACAAGTGTGTACAAGGTTTGTACAAGTGTGTACAAGGTTGTTCAAGTGTGTACATGTTTGTACAAGTGTGTTTAAGTTTGTACAAGGTTGTACAAATGTGTACAAGGGTGTACAAAAGTGTTCAAGGGTGCACAAGTTTGTACAAGTGTGTACAAGTGTGTACAAGCTTGTACAAGTGTGTACAAGCTTGTACAAGTGTGTAAAAGCTTGTACAAGTGTGTACAAGGGTGTACAGGTTTGTACAAGGTTGTACAAGTGTGTACAAGGGTGTACAATTATGTACAAGAATGTAAAATTTTGTACAAGTGTGTACAAGGGTGTACAAGTGTGTACAAGGGTGTACAAGTGTGTACAAGGTTGTAAAAGTGTGTACAAGGTTTTACAGTTGTGTACAAGGTTGTACAAGTGTGTACAAGGTTGTACAAGTGTGTACGAGGTTGTACAAGTGTGTACAAGGTTGTACAAGTGTGTACAAGGTTGTACAAGTGTGTACAAGGTTGTACAAGTGTACACAAGTTTGTACAAGTGTGTACAAGTTTGTACAAGTGTGTACAAGTTTGTACAAGGTTGTACAAATGTGTACAAGGGTGTACAAAAGTGTACAAGGGTGCACAAGTTTGTACAAGGGTGTACAAGTGTGTACAAGCTTGTACAAGTGTGTACAAGCTTGTACAAGTGTGTACAAGGGTGTACAGGTTTGTACAAGGTTGTACAAGTGTGTACAAGGGTGTACAAGTATGTACAAGAATGTACAATTTTGTACAAGTGTGTACAAGTTTGTAAAAGGTTGTACAAGTGTGTACAAGGGTGTACAAGTGTGTACAAGGTTGTACAAGTGTGTACAAGCTTGAACAAGTGTGTACAAGGTTGTACAAGTGTGTACAAGGTTGTACAAGTGTGTACAAGGTTGCACAAGTGTGTACAAGAGTGTACAATCGTGTACAAGCTTGTACAAGTGTGTAGAAGGGTGTACAGGTTTGTACAAGGTTGTACAAGTGTGTACAAGGTTGTACAAGTGTGTACAAGGGTGTACAAGTTTGTACAAGTGTGTACAAGTTTGTACAAGTGTGTACAAGTTTGTACAAGTTTGTACAAATGTATACAAGGGTGTACAGAAGTGTACAAGGGTGCACAAGTTTGTACAAGGGTGTACAAGTGTGTACAAGCTTGTACAAGTGTGTACAAGCTTGTACAAGTGTGTACAAGGGTGTACAGGTTTGTACAATTTTGTACAAGTGTTTACAAGGGTGTACAAGTATGTACAAGAATGTACAAGTTTGTACAAGTGTGTACAAGTTTGTAAAAGGTTGTACATGTGTGTACAAGGGTGTACAAGTGTGTACAAGGGTGCACAAGTGTGTACAAGGGTGTACAATCGTGTACAAGCTTGTACAAGTGTGTACAAGGGTGTACAGGTTTGTACAAGGTTGTACAAGTGTGTACAAGGGTGTACAAATGTATACAAGGATGTAAAAGTTTGTACAAGTGTGTACAAGTTTGTACAAGGTTGTACAAGTAAGTACAAGTTTGTACAAGAATGTACAAGTGTGTACAAGGTTTTACAATTGTGTAAAAGGTTGTACAAGTGTGTACAAGGTTGTACAAGTGTGTACAAGCTTGTACAAGTGTGTACAAGGTTGTACAAGTGTGTACAAGGTTGTACAAGTGTGTACAAGCTTGTACAAGTGTGTACAAGGTTGTACAAGTGTGTACAAGGTTGTTCAAGTGTGTACATGTTTGTACAAGTGTGTTTAAGTTTGTACAAGGTTGTACAAATGTGTACAAGGGTGTACAAAAGTGTTCAAGGGTGCACAAGTTTGTACAAGGGTGTACAAGTGTGTACAAGCTTGTACAAGTGTGTACAAGCTTGTACAAGTGTGTACAAGCTTGTACAAGTGTGTACAAGGGTGTACAGGTTTGTACAAGGTTGTACAAGTGTGTACAAGGGTGTACAAGTATGTACAAGAATGTAAAATTTTGTACAAGTGTGTACAAGGGTGTACAAGTGTGTACAAGGTTGTACAAGTGTGTACAAGGTTTTACAATTGTGTACAAGGTTGTACAAGTGTGTACAAGGTTGTACAAGTGTGTACGAGATTGTACAAGTGTGTAAAAGGTTGTACAAGTGTGTACAAGGTTGTACAAGTGTGTACAAGGTTGTACAAGTGTACACAAGTTTGTACAAGTGTGTACAAGTTTGTACAAGTGTGTACAAGTTTGTACAAGGTTGTACAAATGTGTACAAGGGTGTACAAAAGTGTTCAAGGGTGCACAAGTGTGTAAAAGCTTGTACAAGTGTGTACAAGGGTGTACAGGTTTGTACAAGGTTGTACAAGTGTGTACAAGGGTGTACAATTATGTACAAGAATGTAAAATTTTGTACAAGTGTGTACAAGGGTGTACAAGTGTGTACAAGGTTGTAAAAGTGTGTACAAGGTTTTACAATTGTGTACAAGGTTGTACAAGTGTGTACAAGGTTGTACAAGTGTGTACGAGGTTGTACAAGTGTGTACAAGGTTGTACAAGTGTGTACAAGGTTGTACAAGTGTGTACAAGGGTGTACAAATGTGTACAAGGATGTAAAAGTGTGTACAAGTGTGTACAAGTTTGTACAAGGTTGTACAAGTGTGTACAATTTTGTACAAGGTTGTACAAATTTGTACAAGTGTGTACAAGGTTGTACAAGTGTGTACAAAGGTGTACAAGTTTGTACAAGTGTGTACAAGTTTGTACAAGGTTGTACACGTGTGTACAAGGTTTTACAATTGTGTACAAGGTTGTACAAGTGTGTACAAGGTTGTACAAGTGTGTACAAGGTTGTACAAGTGTGTACAAGGTTGTCCAAGTGTGTACAAGGTTGTACAAGTGTACACAAGTTTGTACAAGTGTGTACAAGTTTGTACAAGTGTGTACAAGTTTGTACAAGTTTGTACAAATGTGTACAAGGATGTACAAAAGTGTACAAGGGTGCACAAGTTTGTACAAGGGTGTAAAAGTGTGTACAAGGGTGTACAAGTATGTACAAGAATGTACAATTTTGTACAAGTGTGTACAAGTTTGTAAAAGGTTGTACAAGTGTGTACAAGGGTGTACAAGTGTGTACAAGGTTGTACAAGTGTGTACAAGCTTGAACAAGTGTGTACAAGGTTGTACAAGTGTGTACAAGGTTGTACAAGTGTGTACAAGGTTGCACAAGTGTGTACAAGAGTGTACAATCGTGTACAAGCTTGTACAAGTGTGTACAAGGGTGTACAGGTTTGTACAAGGTTGTACAAGTGTGTACAAGGTTGTACAGGTTTGTACAAGGTTGTACAAGTGTGTACAAGGTTGTACAAGTGTGTACAAGGTAGTACAAGTGTGTACAAGGGTGTACAAGTTTGTACAAGTGTGTACAAGTTTGTACAAGTGTGTACAAGTTTGTACAAGTTTGTACAAATGTATACAAGGGTGTACAAAAGTGTACAAGGGTGCACAAGTTTGTACAAGGGTGTACAAGTGTGTACAAGCTTGTACAAGTGTGTACAAGCTTGTACAAGGGTTTACAGGTTTGTACAAGGTTGAACAAGTGTGTACAAGGGTGTACAAAAGTGTACAAGGGTGCACAAGTTTGTACAAGGGTGTACAAGTGTGTACAAGCTTGTACAAGTGTGTACAAGCTTGTACAAGGGTTTACAGGTTTGTACAAGGTTGTACAAGTGTGTACAAGGTTGTACAAGTATGTACAAGAATGTACAAGTTTGTACAAGTGTGTACAAGTTTGTAAAAGGTTGTACAAGTGTGTACAAGGGTGTACAAATGTGTACAAGGATGTAAAAGTGTGTACAAGTGTGTACAAGTTTGTACAAGGTTGTACAAGTGTGTACAATTTTGTACAAGGTTGTACAAATTTGTACAAGTGTGTACAAGGTTGTACAAGTGTGTACAAGGGTGTACAAGTTTGTACAAGTGTGTACAAGTTTGTACAAGGTTGTACACGTGTGTACAAGGTTTTACAATTGTGTACAAGGTTGTACAAGTGTGTACAAGGTTGTACAAGTGTGTACAAGGTTGTACAAGTGTGTACAAGGTTGTACAAGTGTGTACAAGGTTGTACAAGTGTACACAAGTTTGTACAAGTGTGTACAAGTTTGTACAAGTGTGTACAAGTTTGTACAAGTTTGTACAAATGTGTACAAGGGTGTACAAAAGTGTACAAGGGTGCACAAGTTTGTACAAGGGTGTAAAAGTGTGTACAAGGGTGTACAAGTATGTACAAGAATGTACAATTTTGTACAAGTGTGTACAAGTTTGTAAAAGGTTGTACAAGTGTGTACAAGGGTGTACAAGTGTGTACAAGGTTGTACAAGTGTGTACAAGCTTGAACAAGTGTGTACAAGGTTGTACAAGTGTGTACAAGGTTGTACAAGTGTGTACAAGGTTGCACAAGTGTGTACAAGAGTGTACAATCGTGTACAAGCTTGTACAAGTGTGTACAAGGGTGTACAGGTTTGTACAAGGTTGTACAAGTGTGTACAAGGTTGTACAGGTTTGTACAAGGTTGTACAAGTGTGTACAAGGTTGTACAAGTGTGTACAAGGTTGTACAAGTGTGTACAAGGGTGTACAAGTTTGTACAAGTGTGTACAAGTTTGTACAAGTGTGTACAAGTTTGTACAAGTTTGTACAAATGTGTACAAGGATGTACAAAAGTGTACAAGGGTGCACAAGTTTGTACAAGGGTGTAAAAGTGTGTACAAGGGTGTACAAGTATGTACAAGAATGTACAATTTTGTACAAGTGTGTACAAGTTTGTAAAAGGTTGTACAAGTGTGTACAAGGGTGTACAAGTGTGTACAAGGTTGTACAAGTGTGTACAAGCTTGAACAAGTGTGTACAAGGTTGTACAAGTGTGTACAAGGTTGTACAAGTGTGTACAAGGTTGCACAAGTGTGTACAAGAGTGTACAATCGTGTACAAGCTTGTACAAGTGTGTACAAGGGTGTACAGGTTTGTACAAGGTTGTACAAGTGTGTACAAGGTTGTACAGGTTTGTACAAGGTTGTACAAGTGTGTACAAGGTTGTACAAGTGTGTACAAGGTAGTACAAGTGTGTACAAGGGTGTACAAGTTTGTACAAGTGTGTACAAGTTTGTACAAGTGTGTACAAGTTTGTACAAGTTTGTACAAATGTATACAAGGGTGTACAAAAGTGTACAAGGGTGCACAAGTTTGTACAAGGGTGTACAAGTGTGTACAAGCTTGTACAAGTGTGTACAAGCTTGTACAAGGGTTTACAGGTTTGTACAAGGTTGAACAAGTGTGTACAAGGGTGTACAAAAGTGTACAAGGGTGCACAAGTTTGTACAAGGGTGTACAAGTGTGTACAAGCTTGTACAAGTGTGTACAAGCTTGTACAAGGGTTTACAGGTTTGTACAAGGTTGTACAAGTGTGTACAAGGTTGTACAAGTATGTACAAGAATGTACAAGTTTGTACAAGTGTGTACAAGTTTGTAAAAGGTTGTACAAGTGTGTACAAGGGTGTACAAATGTGTACAAGGATGTAAAAGTGTGTACAAGTGTGTACAAGTTTGTACAAGGTTGTACAAGTGTGTACAATTTTGTACAAGGTTGTACAAATTTGTACAAGTGTGTACAAGGTTGTACAAGTGTGTACAAGGGTGTACAAGTTTGTACAAGTGTGTACAAGTTTGTACAAGGTTGTACACGTGTGTACAAGGTTTTACAATTGTGTACAAGGTTGTACAAGTGTGTACAAGGTTGTACAAGTGTGTACAAGGTTGTACAAGTGTGTACAAGGTTGTACAAGTGTGTACAAGGTTGTACAAGTGTACACAAGTTTGTACAAGTGTGTACAAGTTTGTACAAGTGTGTACAAGTTTGTACAAGTTTGTACAAATGTGTACAAGGGTGTACAAAAGTGTACAAGTATGTACAAGAATGTACAATTTTGTACAAGTGTGTACAAGTTTGTAAAAGGTTGTACAAGTGTGTACAAGGGTGTACAAGTGTGTACAAGGTTGTACAAGTGTGTACAAGCTTGAACAAGTGTGTACAAGGTTGTACAAGTGTGTACAAGGTTGTACAAGTGTGTACAAGGTTGCACAAGTGTGTACAAGAGTGTACAATCGTGTACAAGCTTGTACAAGTGTGTACAAGGGTGTACAGGTTTGTACAAGGTTGTACAAGTGTGTACAAGGTTGTACAGGTTTGTACAAGGTTGTACAAGTGTGTACAAGGTTGTACAAGTGTGTACAAGGTTGTACAAGTGTGTACAAGGGTGTACAAGTTTGTACAAGTGTGTACAAGTTTGTACAAGTGTGTACAAGTTTGTACAAGTTTGTACAAATGTATACAAGGGTGTACAAAAGTGTACAAGGGTGCACAAGTTTGTACAAGGGTGTACAAGTGTGTACAAGCTTGTACAAGTGTGTAAAAGCTTGTACAAGTGTGTACAAGGGTGTACAGGTTTGTACAAGGTTGTACAAGTGTGTACAAGGGTGTACAATTATGTACAAGAATGTAAAATTTTGTACAAGTGTGTACAAGGGTGTACAAGTGTGTACAAGGTTGTAAAAGTGTGTAAAAGGTTTTACAATTGTGTACAAGGTTGTACAAGTGTGTACAAGGTTGTACAAGTGTGTACGAGGTTGTACAAGTGTGTACAAGGTTGTACAAGTGTGTACAAGGTTGTACAAGTGTGTACAAGGTTGTACAAGTGTACACAAGTTTGTACAAGTGTGTACAAGTTTGTACAAGTGTGTACAAATTTGTACAAGGTTGTAAAAATGTGTACAAGGGTGTACAAAAGTGTACAAGGGTGCACAAGTTTGTAAAAGGGTGTACAAGTGTGTACAAGCTTGTACAAGTGTGTACAAGCTTGTACAAGTGTGTACAAGAGTGTACAGGTTTGTACAAGGTTGTACAAGTGTGTACAAGGGTGTACAAGTATGTACAAGAATGTACAATTTTGTACAAGTGTGTACAAGTTTGTAAAAGGTTGTACAAGTGTGTACAAGTTTGTACAAGTGTGTACAAGTTTGTACAAGGTTGTACAAATGTGTACAAGGGTGTACAAAAGTGTACAAGGGTGCACAAGTTTGTACAAGGGTGTACAAGTGTGTACAAGCTTGTACAAGTGTGTACAAGCTTGTACAAGTGTGTACAAGGGTGTACAGGTTTGTACAAGGTTGTACAAGTGTGTACAAGGGTGTACAAGTATGTACAAGAATGTACAATTCTGTACAAGTGTGTACAAGTTTGTAAAAGGTTGTACAAGTGTGTACAAGGGTGTACAAGTGTGTACAAGGTTGTACAAGTGTGTACAAGGTTGTACAAGTGTGTACAAGGTTGTACAAGTGTGTACAAGGGTGTACAAGTTTGTACAAGTGTGTACAAGTTTGTACAAGTGTGTACAAGTTTGTACAAGGTTGTACAAATGTATACAAGGGTGTACAAAAGTGTACAACAGTGCACAAGTTTGTACAAGGGTGTACAAATGTGTACAAGGATGTAAAAGTGTGTACAAGTGTGTACAAGTTTGTACAAGGTTGTACAAGTGTGTACAATTTTGTACAAGGTTGTACAAATTTGTACAAGTGTGTACAAGGTTGTACAAGTGTGTACAAGGGTGTACAAGTTTGTACAAGTGTGTACAAGTTTGTACAAGGTTGTACACGTGTGTACAAGGTTTTACAATTGTGTACAAGGTTGTACAAGTGTGTACAAGGTTGTACAAGTGTGTACAAGGTTGTACAAGTGTGTACAAGGTTGTCCAAGTGTGTACAAGGTTGTACAAGTGTACACAAGTTTGTACAAGTGTGTACAAGTTTGTACAAGTGTGTACAAGTTTGTACAAGTTTGTACAAATGTGTACAAGGATGTACAAAAGTGTACAAGGGTGCACAAGTTTGTACAAGGGTGTAAAAGTGTGTACAAGGGTGTACAAGTATGTACAAGAATGTACAATTTTGTACAAGTGTGTACAAGTTTGTAAAAGGTTGTACAAGTGTGTACAAGGGTGTACAAGTGTGTACAAGGTTGTACAAGTGTGTACAAGCTTGAACAAGTGTGTACAAGGTTGTACAAGTGTGTACAAGGTTGTACAAGTGTGTACAAGGTTGCACAAGTGTGTACAAGAGTGTACAATCGTGTACAAGCTTGTACAAGTGTGTACAAGGGTGTACAGGTTTGTACAAGGTTGTACAAGTGTGTACAAGGTTGTACAGGTTTGTACAAGGTTGTACAAGTGTGTACAAGGTTGTACAAGTGTGTACAAGGTAGTACAAGTGTGTACAAGGGTGTACAAGTTTGTACAAGTGTGTACAAGTTTGTACAAGTGTGTACAAGTTTGTACAAGTTTGTACAAATGTATACAAGGGTGTACAAAAGTGTACAAGGGTGCACAAGTTTGTACAAGGGTGTACAAGTGTGTACAAGCTTGTACAAGTGTGTACAAGCTTGTACAAGGGTTTACAGGTTTGTACAAGGTTGAACAAGTGTGTACAAGGGTGTACAAAAGTGTACAAGGGTGCACAAGTTTGTACAAGGGTGTACAAGTGTGTACAAGCTTGTACAAGTGTGTACAAGCTTGTACAAGGGTTTACAGGTTTGTACAAGGTTGTACAAGTGTGTACAAGGTTGTACAAGTATGTACAAGAATGTACAAGTTTGTACAAGTGTGTACAAGTTTGTAAAAGGTTGTACAAGTGTGTACAAGGGTGTACAAATGTGTACAAGGATGTAAAAGTGTGTACAAGTGTGTACAAGTTTGTACAAGGTTGTACAAGTGTGTACAATTTTGTACAAGGTTGTACAAATTTGTACAAGTGTGTACAAGGTTGTACAAGTGTGTACAAGGGTGTACAAGTTTGTACAAGTGTGTACAAGTTTGTACAAGGTTGTACACGTGTGTACAAGGTTTTACAATTGTGTACAAGGTTGTACAAGTGTGTACAAGGTTGTACAAGTGTGTACAAGGTTGTACAAGTGTGTACAAGGTTGTACAAGTGTGTACAAGGTTGTACAAGTGTACACAAGTTTGTACAAGTGTGTACAAGTTTGTACAAGTGTGTACAAGTTTGTACAAGTTTGTACAAATGTGTACAAGGGTGTACAAAAGTGTACAAGGGTGCACAAGTTTGTACAAGGGTGTAAAAGTGTGTACAAGGGTGTACAAGTATGTACAAGAATGTACAATTTTGTACAAGTGTGTACAAGTTTGTAAAAGGTTGTACAAGTGTGTACAAGGGTGTACAAGTGTGTACAAGGTTGTACAAGTGTGTACAAGCTTGAACAAGTGTGTACAAGGTTGTACAAGTGTGTACAAGGTTGTACAAGTGTGTACAAGGTTGCACAAGTGTGTACAAGAGTGTACAATCGTGTACAAGCTTGTACAAGTGTGTACAAGGGTGTACAGGTTTGTACAAGGTTGTACAAGTGTGTACAAGGTTGTACAGGTTTGTACGAGGTTGTACAAGTGTGTACAAGGTTGTACAAGTGTGTACAAGGTTGTACAAGTGTGTACAAGGGTGTACAAGTTTGTACAAGTGTGTACAAGTTTGTACAAGTGTGTACAAGTTTGTACAAGTTTGTACAAATGTATACAAGGGTGTACAAAAGTGTACAAGGGTGCACAAGTTTGTACAAGGGTGTACAAGTGTGTACAAGCTTGTACAAGTGTGTAAAAGCTTGTACAAGTGTGTACAAGGGTGTACAGGTTTGTACAAGGTTGTACAAGTGTGTACAAGGGTGTACAATTATGTACAAGAATGTAAAATTTTGTACAAGTGTGTACAAGGGTGTACAAGTGTGTACAAGGTTGTAAAAGTGTGTAAAAGGTTTTACAATTGTGTACAAGGTTGTACAAGTGTGTACAAGGTTGTACAAGTGTGTACGAGGTTGTACAAGTGTGTACAAGGTTGTACAAGTGTGTACAAGGTTGTACAAGTGTGTACAAGGTTGTACAAGTGTACACAAGTTTGTACAAGTGTGTACAAGTTTGTACAAGTGTGTACAAATTTGTACAAGGTTGTAAAAATGTGTACAAGGGTGTACAAAAGTGTACAAGGGTGCACAAGTTTGTAAAAGGGTGTACAAGTGTGTACAAGCTTGTACAAGTGTGTACAAGCTTGTACAAGTGTGTACAAGAGTGTACAGGTTTGTACAAGGTTGTACAAGTGTGTACAAGGGTGTACAAGTATGTACAAGAATGTACAATTTTGTACAAGTGTGTACAAGTTTGTAAAAGGTTGTACAAGTGTGTACAAGTTTGTACAAGTGTGTACAAGTTTGTACAAGGTTGTACAAATGTGTACAAGGGTGTACAAAAGTGTACAAGGGTGCACAAGTTTGTACAAGGGTGTACAAGTGTGTACAAGCTTGTACAAGTGTGTACAAGCTTGTACAAGTGTGTACAAGGGTGTACAGGTTTGTACAAGGTTGTACAAGTGTGTACAAGGGTGTACAAGTATGTACAAGAATGTACAATTCTGTACAAGTGTGTACAAGTTTGTAAAAGGTTGTACAAGTGTGTACAAGGGTGTACAAGTGTGTACAAGGTTGTACAAGTGTGTACAAGGTTGTACAAGTGTGTACAAGGTTGTACAAGTGTGTACAAGGGTGTACAAGTTTGTACAAGTGTGTACAAGTTTGTACAAGTGTGTACAAGTTTGTACAAGGTTGTACAAATGTATACAAGGGTGTACAAAAGTGTACAACAGTGCACAAGTTTGTACAAGGGTGTACAAGTGTGTACAAGCTTGTACAAGTGTGTACAAGCTTGTACAAGTGTGTACAAGCTTGTACAAGTGTGTACAAGCTTGTACAAGTGTGTACAAGGGTGTACAGGTTTGTACAAGGTTGTACAAGTGTTTACAAGGGTGTACAAGTATGTACAAGAATGTACAAGTTTGTACAAGTGTGTACAAGTTTGTAAAAGGTTGTACAAGTGTGTACAAGGGTGTACAAATGTGTACAAGGGTGCACAAGTGTGTACAAGGGTGTACAATCGTGTACAAGCTTGTACAAGTGTGTACAAGGGTGTACAGGTTTGTAAAAGGTTGTACAAGTGTGTACAAGGTTGTACAAGTGTGTACAAGGGTGTACAAGTTTGTACAAGTGTGTACAAGTTTGTACAAGTGTGTACAAGTTTGTACAAGGTTGTACAAATGTATACAAGGGTGTACAAAAGTGTACAAGGTTGTACAAGTGTTTACAAGGGTGTACAAGTATGTACAAGAATGTACAAGTTTGTACAAGTGTGTACAAGTTTGTAAAAGGTTGTACAAGTGTGTACAAGAGTGTACAAGTGTATACAAGGGTGCACAAGTGTGTACAAGGGTGTACAATCGTGTACAAGCTTGTACAAGTGTGTACAAGGTTGTACAGGTTTGTACAAGGTTGTACAAGTGTGTACAAGGTTGTACAAATGTGTACAAGGATGTAAAAGTTTGTACAAGTGTGTACAAGTTTGTACAAGGTTGTACAAGTAAGTACAAGTTTGTACAAGAATGTACAAGTGTGTACAAGGTTTTACAATTGTGTAAAAGGTTGTACAAGTGTGTACAAGGTTGTACAAGTGTGTACAAGCTTGTACAAGTGTGTACAAGGTTGTACAAGTGTGTACAAGGTTGTACAAGTGTGTACAAGGTTGTACAAGTGTGTACAAGGTTGTACAAGTGTGTACAAGGTTGTACAAGTGTGTACAAGAATGTACAAGTGTGTACAAGGTTGTACGAGTGTGTACAAGGTTGTACGAGTGTGTACAAGGGTGCACAAGTGTGTACAAGGGTGTACAATCGTGTACAAGGTTGTACAAGTGTGTACAAGGTTGTATAAGTGTGTACAAAGGTGTACAAGTGTGTACAAGGTTGTACAAGTGTGTACAAGGTTGTACAAGTGTGTACATGGTTGTACAAGGTTGTACAATTGTGTACAAGGTTGTACAAGTGTGTACAAGGTTGTACAAGTGTGTACAAGGGTGTACAAGTTTGTACAAGTGTGTACAAGTTTGTACAAGTGTGTACAAGTTTGTACAAGGTTGTACAAATTAATACAAGGGTGTACAATTGTGTACAAGGTTGTACAAGTGTGTACAAGGTTGTACAAGTGTGTACAAGGGTGTACAAGTTTGTACAAGTGTGTACAAGTTTGTACAAGGGTGCACAAGTTTGTACAAGGGTGTACAAGTGTGTACAAGCTTGTACAAGTGTGTACAAGCTTGTACAAGTGTGTACAAGGGTGTACAGGTTTGTACAAGGTTGTACAAGTGTTTACAAGGGTGTACAAAAGAATGTACAAGTTTGTACAAGTGTGTACAAGTTTGTAAAAGGTTGTACAAGTGTGTACAAGGGTGTACAAGTGTGTACAAGGGTGTACAATCGTGTACAAGCTTGTACAAGTGTGTACAAGGGTGTACAGGTTTGTACAAGGTTGTACAAGTGTGTACAAGGGTGTACAAATGTGTACAAGGCTGTAAAAGTTTGTACAAGTGTGTACAAGTTTGTACAAGGTTGTACAAGTAAGTACAAGTTTGTACAAGAATGTACAAGTGTGTACAAGGTTTTACAATTGTGTAAAAGGTTGTACAAGTGTGTACAAGGTTGTACAAGTGTGTACAAGGTTGTACAAGTGTGTACAAGCTTGTACAAGTGTGTACAAGGTTGTACAAGTGTGTACAAGGTTGTACAAGTGTGTACAAGGTTGTACAAGTGTGTACAAGGTTGTACAAGTGTGTACAAGTTTGTACAAGTGTGTACAAGTTTGTACAAGGTTGTACAAATGTGTACAAGGGTGTACAAAAGTGTACAAGGGTGCACAAGTTTGTACAAGGGTGTACAAGTGTGTACAAGCTTGTACAAGTGTGTACAAGCTTGTACAAGGGTTTACAGGTTTGTACAAGGTTGAACAAGTGTGTACAAGGGTGTACAAAAGTGTACAAGGGTGCACAAGTTTGTACAAGGGTGTACAAGTGTGTACAAGCTTGTACAAGTGTGTACAAGCTTGTACAAGGGTTTACAGGTTTGTACAAGGTTGTACAAGTGTGTACAAGGTTGTACAAGTATGTACAAGAATGTACAAGTTTGTACAAGTGTGTACAAGTTTGTAAAAGGTTGTACAAGTGTGTACAAGGGTGTACAAATGTGTACAAGGATGTAAAAGTGTGTACAAGTGTGTACAAGTTTGTACAAGGTTGTACAAGTGTGTACAATTTTGTACAAGGTTGTACAAATTTGTACAAGTGTGTACAAGGTTGTACAAGTGTGTACAAGGGTGTACAAGTTTGTACAAGTGTGTACAAGTTTGTACAAGGTTGTACACGTGTGTACAAGGTTTTACAATTGTGTACAAGGTTGTACAAGTGTGTACAAGGTTGTACAAGTGTGTACAAGGTTGTACAAGTGTGTACAAGGTTGTACAAGTGTGTACAAGGTTGTACAAGTGTACACAAGTTTGTACAAGTGTGTACAAGTTTGTACAAGTGTGTACAAGTTTGTACAAGTTTGTACAAATGTGTACAAGGGTGTACAAAAGTGTACAAGGGTGCACAAAAGTGTACAAGGGTGCACAAGTTTGTACAAGGGTGTAAAAGTGTGTACAAGGGTGTACAAGTATGTACAAGAATGTACAATTTTGTACAAGTGTGTACAAGTTTGTAAAAGGTTGTACAAGTGTGTACAAGGGTGTACAAGTGTGTACAAGGTTGTACAAGTGTGTACAAGCTTGAACAAGTGTGTACAAGGTTGTACAAGTGTGTACAAGGTTGTACAAGTGTGTACAAGGTTGCACAAGTGTGTACAAGAGTGTACAATCGTGTACAAGCTTGTACAAGTGTGTACAAGGGTGTACAGGTTTGTACAAGGTTGTACAAGTGTGTACAAGGTTGTACAGGTTTGTACAAGGTTGTACAAGTGTGTACAAGGTTGTACAAGTGTGTACAAGGTTGTACAAGTGTGTACAAGGGTGTACAAGTTTGTACAAGTGTGTACAAGTTTGTACAAGTGTGTACAAGTTTGTACAAGTTTGTACAAATGTATACAAGGGTGTACAAAAGTGTACAAGGGTGCACAAGTTTGTACAAGGGTGTACAAGTGTGTACAAGCTTGTACAAGTGTGTAAAAGCTTGTACAAGTGTGTACAAGGGTGTACAGGTTTGTACAAGGTTGTACAAGTGTGTATAAGGGTGTACAATTATGTACAAGAATGTAAAATTTTGTACAAGTGTGTACAAGGGTGTACAAGTGTGTACAAGGTTGTAAAAGTGTGTAAAAGGTTTTACAATTGTGTACAAGGTTGTACAAGTGTGTACAAGGTTGTACAAGTGTGTACGAGGTTGTACAAGTGTGTACAAGGTTGTACAAGTGTGTACAAGGTTGTACAAGTGTGTACAAGGTTGTACAAGTGTACACAAGTTTGTACAAGTGTGTACAAGTTTGTACAAGTGTGTACAAATTTGTACAAGGTTGTACAAATGTGTACAAGGGTGTACAAAAGTGTACAAGGGTGCACAAGTTTGTAAAAGGGTGTACAAGTGTGTACAAGCTTGTACAAGTGTGTACAAGCTTGTACAAGTGTGTACAAGGGTGTACAGGTTTGTACAAGGTTGTACAAGTGTGTACAAGGGTGTACAAGTATGTACAAGAATGTACAGTTTTGTACAAGTGTGTACAAGTTTGTAAAAGGTTGTACAAGTGTGTACAAGTTTGTACAAGTGTGTACAAGTTTGTACAAGGTTGTACAAATGTGTACAAGGGTGTACAAAAGTGTACAAGGGTGCACAAGTTTGTACAAGGGTGTACAAGTGTGTACAAGCTTGTACAAGTGTGTACAAGCTTGTACAAGTGTGTACAAGGGTGTACAGGTTTGTACAAGGTTGTACAAGTGTGTACAAGGGTGTACAAGTATGTACAAGAATGTACAATTCTGTACAAGTGTGTACAAGTTTGTAAAAGGTTGTACAAGTGTGTACAAGGGTGTACAAGTGTGTACAAGGTTGTACAAGTGTGTACAAGGTTGTACAAGTGTGTACAAGGTTGTACAAGTGTGTACAAGGGTGTACAAGTTTGTACAAGTGTGTACAAGTTTGTACAAGTGTGTACAAGTTTGTACAAGTGTGTACAAGTTTGTACAAGGTTGTACAAATGTATACAAGGGTGTACAAAAGTGTACAACGGTGCACAAGTTTGTACAAGGGTGTACAAGTGTGTACAAGCTTGTACAAGTGTGTACAAGCTTGTACAAGTGTGTACAAGGGTGTACAGGTTTGTACAAGGTTGTACAAGTGTTTACAAGGGTGTACAAGTATGTACAAGAATGTACAAGTTTGTACAAGTGTGTACAAGTTTGTAAAAGGTTGTACAAGGGTGTACAAGTGTGTACAAGGGTGCACAAGTGTGTACAAGGGTGTACAATCGTGTACAAGCTTGTACAAGTGTGTACAAGGGTGTACAGGTTTGTACAAGGTTGTACAAGTGTGTACAAGGTTGTACAAGTGTGTACAAGGGTGTACAAGTTTGTACAAGTGTGTACAAGTTTGTACAAGTGTGTACAAGTTTGTACAAGGTTGTACAAATGTATACAAGGGTGTACAAAAGTGTACAAGGTTGTACAAGTGTTTACAAGGGTGTACAAGTATGTACAAGAATGTACAAGTTTGTACAAGTGTGTACAAGTTTGTAAAAGGTTGTACAAGTGTGTACAAGAGTGTACAAGTGTATACAAGGGTGCACAAGTGTGTACAAGGGTGTACAATCGTGTACAAGCTTGTACAAGTGTGTACAAGGTTGTACAGGTTTGTACAAGGTTGTACAAGTGTGTACAAGGGTGTACAAATGTGTACAAGGATGTAAAAGTTTGTACAAGTGTGTACAAGTTTGTACAAGGTTGTACAAGTAAGTACAAGTTTGTACAAGAATGTACAAGTGTGTACAAGGTTTTACAATTGTGTAAAAGGTTGTACAAGTGTGTACAAGGTTGTACAAGTGTGTACAAGGTTGTACAAGTGTGTACAAGGTTGTACAAGTGTGTACAAGGTTGTACAAGTGTGTACAAGGTTGTACAAGTGTGTACAAGGTTGTACAAGTGTGTACAAGGTTGTACAAGTGTGTACAAGGTTGTACAAGTGTGTACAAGGTTGTACAAGTGTGTACAAGGTTGTACAAGTGTGTACAAGGTTGTACAAGTGTGTACAAGGGTGCACAAGTGTGTACAAGGGTGTACAATCGTGTACAAGCTTGTACAAGTTATAACAAGGTTGTACAAGTGTGTACAAGGTTGTACAAGTGTGTACAAGGTTGTACAAGTGTGTACAAGGTTGTACAAGTGTGTACAAGGTTGTACAAGTGTGTACAAGGTTGTACAAGTGTGTACAAGGTTGTATAAGTGTGTACAAAGGTGTACAAGTGTGTACAAGGTTGTACAAGTGTGTACAAGGTTGTACAAGTGTGTACATGGTTGTACAAGGTTGTACAATTGTGTACAAGGTTGTACAAGTGTGTACAAGGTTGTACAAGTGTGTACAAGGGTGTACAAGTTTGTACAAGTGTGTACAAGTTTGTACAAGTGTGTACAAGTTTGTACAAGGTTGTACAAATTAATACAAGGGTGTACAAAAGTGTACAAGGGTGCACAAGTTTGTACAAGGGTGTACAAGTGTGTACAAGCTTGTACAAGTGTGTACAAGGGTGTACAGGTTTGTACAAGGTTGTACAAGTGTTTACAAGGGTGTACAAAAGAATGTACAAGTTTGTACAAGTGTGTACAAGTTTGTAAAAGGTTGTACAAGTGTGTACGAGGGTGTGCAAGTGTGTACAAGGGTGTACAATCGTGTACAAGTTTGTACAAGTGTGTACAAGGGTGTACAGGTTTGTACAAGGTTGTACAAGTGTGTACAAGGGTGTACAAATGTGTACAAGGCTGTAAAAGTTTGTACAAGTGTGTACAAGTTTGTACAAGGTTGTACAAGTAAGTACAAGTTTGTACAAGAATGTACAAGTGTGTACAAGGTTTTACAATTGTGTAAAAGGTTGTACAAGTGTGTACAAGGTTGTACAAGTGTGTACAAGGTTGTACAAGTGTGTACAAGCTTGTACAAGTGTGTACAAGGTTGTACAAGTGTGTACAAGGTTGTACAAGTGTGTACGAGGTTGTACAAGTGTGTACAAGGTTGTACAAGTGTGTACAAGTTTGTACAAGTGTGTACAAGTTTGTACAAGGTTGTACAAATGTGTACAAGGGTGTACAAAAGTGTACAAGGGTGCACAAGTTTGTACAAGGGTGTACAAGTGAGTACAAGCTTGTACAAGTGTGTACAAGCTTGTACAAGGGTTTACAGGTTTGTACAAGGTTGAACAAGTGTGTACAAGGGTGTACAAAAGTGTACAAGGGTGCACAAGTTTGTACAAGGGTGTACAAGTGTGTACAAGCTTGTACAAGTGTGTACAAGCTTGTACAAGGGTTTACAGGTTTGTACAAGGTTGTACAAGTGTGTACAAGGTTGTACAAGTATGTACAAGAATGTACAAGTTTGTACAAGTGTGTACAAGTTTGTAAAAGGTTGTACAAGTGTGTACAAGGGTGTACAAATGTGTACAAGGATGTAAAAGTGTGTACAAGTGTGTACAAGTTTGTACAAGGTTGTACAAGTGTGTACAATTTTGTACAAGTGTGTACAATTTTGTACAAGGTTGTACAAATTTGTACAAGTGTATACAAGGTTGTACAAGTGTGTACGAGGGTGTACAAGTTTGTACAAGTGTGTACAAGTTTGTACAAGGTTGTACACGTGTGTACAAGGTTTTACAATTGTGTACAAGGTTGTACAAGTGTGTACAAGGTTGTACAAGTGTGTACAAGGTTGTACAAGTGTGTACAAGGTTGTACAAGTGTGTACAAGGTTGTACAAGTGTACACAAGTTTGTACAAGTGTGTACAAGTTTGTACAAGTGTGTACAAGTTTGTACAAGTTTGTACAAATGTGTACAAGGGTGTACAAAAGTGTACAAGGGTGCACAAGTTTGTACAAGGGTGTACAAGTGTGTACAAGGGTGTACAAGTATGTACAAGAATGTACAATTTTGTACAAGTGTGTACAAGTTTGTAAAAGGTTGTAGAAGTGTGTACAAGGGTGTACAAGTGTGTACAAGGTTGTACAAGTGTGTACAAGCTTGAACAAGTGTGTACAAGGTTGTACAAGTGTGTACAAGGTTGTACAAGTGTGTACAAGGTTGTACAAGTGTGTACAAGAGTGTACAATCGTGTACAAGCTTGTACAAGTGTGTACAAGGGTGTACAGGTTTGTACAAGGTTGTACAAGTGTGTACAAGGTTGTACAAGTGTGTACAAGGTTGTACAATTGTGTACAAGGGTGTACAAGTTTGTACAAGTGTGTACAAGTTTGTACAAGTGTGTACAAGTTTGTACAAGTTTGTACAAATGTATACAAGGGTGTACAAAAGTGTACAAGGGTTCACAAGTTTGTACAAGGGTGTACAAGTGTGTACAAGCTTGTACAAGTGTGTACAAGGGTGTACAGGTTTGTACAAGGTTGTACAAGTGTTTACAAGGGTGTACAAGTATGTACAAGAATGTACAAGTTTGTACAAGTGTGTACAAGTTTGTAAAAGGTTGTACAAGTTTGTAAAAGGTTGTACAAGTGTGTACAAGGGTGTACAAGTGTGTACAAGGGTGCACAAGTGTGTACAAGGGTGTACAATCGTGTACAAGCTTGTACAAGTGTGTACAAGGGTGTACAGGTTTGTACAAGGTTGTACAAGTGTGTACAAGGTTGTACAAGTGTGTACAAGCTTGTACAAGTGTGTACAAGGTTGTACAAGTGTGTACAAGGTTGTACAAGTGTGTACAAGCTTGTAAAAGTGTGTACAAGGTTTGTACAAGTGTGTACAAGGTTGTTCAAGTGTGTACATGTTTGTACAAGTGTGTTTAAGTTTGTACAAGGTTGTACAAATGTGTACAAGGGTGTACAAAAGTGTTCAAGGGTGCACAAGTTTGTACAAGTGTGTACAAGTGTGTACAAGCTTGTACAAGTGTGTACAAGCTTGTACAAGTGTGTAAAAGCTTGTACAAGTGTGTACAAGGGTGTACAGGTTTGTACAAGGTTGTACAAGTGTGTACAAGGGTGTACAATTATGTACAAGAATGTAAAATTTTGTACAAGTGTGTACAAGGGTGTACAAGTGTGTACAAGGGTGTACAAGTGTGTACAAGGTTGTAAAAGTGTGTACAAGGTTTTACAGTTGTGTACAAGGTTGTACAAGTGTGTACAAGGTTGTACAAGTGTGTACGAGGTTGTACAAGTGTGTACAAGGTTGTACAAGTGTGTACAAGGTTGTACAAGTGTGTACAAGGTTGTACAAGTGTACACAAGTTTGTACAAGTGTGTACAAGTTTGTACAAGTGTGTACAAGTTTGTACAAGGTTGTACAAATGTGTACAAGGGTGTACAAAAGTGTACAAGGGTGCACAAGTTTGTACAAGGGTGTACAAGTGTGTACAAGCTTGTACAAGTGTGTACAAGCTTGTACAAGTTTGTAAAAGGTTGTACAAGTGTGTACAAGGGTGTACAAGTGTGTACAAGGTTGTACAAGTGTGTACAAGCTTGAACAAGTGTGTACAAGGTTGTACAAGTGTGTACAAGGTTGTACAAGTGTGTACAAGGTTGCACAAGTGTGTACAAGAGTGTACAATCGTGTACAAGCTTGTACAAGTGTGTAGAAGGGTGTACAGGTTTGTACAAGGTTGTACAAGTGTGTACAAGGTTGTACAAGTGTGTACAAGGGTGTACAAGTTTGTACAACTGTGTACAAGTTTGTACAAGTGTGTACAAGTTTGTACAAGTTTGTACAAATGTATACAAGGGTGTACAGAAGTGTACAAGGGTGCACAAGTTTGTACAAGGGTGTACAAGTGTGTACAAGCTTGTACAAGTGTGTACAAGCTTGTACAAGTGTGTACAAGGGTGTACAGGTTTGTACAATTTTGTACAAGTGTTTACAAGGGTGTACAAGTATGTACAAGAATGTACAAGTTTGTACAAGTGTGTACAAGTTTGTAAAAGGTTGTACATGTGTGTACAAGGGTGTACAAGTGTGTACAAGGGTGCACAAGTGTGTACAAGGGTGTACAATCGTGTACAAGCTTGTACAAGTGTGTACAAGGGTGTACAGGTTTGTACAAGGTTGTACAAGTGTGTACAAGGGTGTACAAATGTATACAAGGATGTAAAAGTTTGTACAAGTGTGTACAAGTTTGTACAAGGTTGTACAAGTAAGTACAAGTTTGTACAAGAATGTACAAGTGTGTACAAGGTTTTACAATTGTGTAAAAGGTTGTACAAGTGTGTACAAGGTTGTACAAGTGTGTACAAGCTTGTACAAGTGTGTACAAGGTTGTACAAGTGTGTACAAGGTTGTACAAGTGTGTACAAGCTTGTACAAGTGTGTACAAGGTTGTACAAGTGTGTACAAGGTTGTTCAAGTGTGTACATGTTTGTACAAGTGTGTTTAAGTTTGTACAAGGTTGTACAAATGTGTACAAGGGTGTACAAAAGTGTTCAAGGGTGCACAAGTTTGTACAAGGGTGTACAAGTGTGTACAAGCTTGTACAAGTGTGTACAAGCTTGTACAAGTGTGTACAAGCTTGTACAAGTGTGTACAAGGGTGTACAGGTTTGTACAAGGTTGTACAAGTGTGTACAAGGGTGTACAAGTATGTACAAGAATGTAAAATTTTGTACAAGTGTGTACAAGGGTGTACAAGTGTGTACAAGGTTGTACAAGTGTGTACAAGGTTTTACAATTGTGTACAAGGTTGTACAAGTGTGTACAAGGTTGTACAAGTGTGTACGAGATTGTACAAGTGTGTAAAAGGTTGTACAAGTGTGTACAAGGTTGTACAAGTGTGTACAAGGTTGTACAAGTGTACACAAGTTTGTACAAGTGTGTACAAGTTTGTACAAGTGTGTACAAGTTTGTACAAGGTTGTACAAATGTGTACAAGGGTGTACAAAAGTGTTCAAGGGTGCACAAGTTTGTACAAGTGTGTACAAGTGTGTACAAGCTTGTACAAGTGTGTACAAGCTTGTACAAGTGTGTAAAAGCTTGTACAAGTGTGTACAAGGGTGTACAGGTTTGTACAAGGTTGTACAAGGGTGTACAATTATGTACAAGAATGTAAAATTTTGTACAAGTGTGTACAAGGGTGTACAAGTGTGTACAAGGTTGTAAAAGTGTGTACAAGGTTTTACAATTGTGTACAAGGTTGTACAAGTGTGTACAAGGTTGTACAAGTGTGTACGAGGTTGTACAAGTGTGTACAAGGTTGTACAAGTGTGTACAAGGTTGTACAAGTGTGTACAAGGTTGTACAAGTGTACACAAGTTTGTACAAGTGTGTACAAGTTTGTACAAATGTATACAAGGGTGTACAGAAGTGTACAAGGGTGCACAAGTTTGTACAAGGGTGTACAAGTGTGTACAAGCTTGTACAAGTGTGTACAAGCTTGTACAAGTGTGTACAAGGGTGTACAGGTTTGTACAATTTTGTACAAGTGTTTACAAGGGTGTACAAGTATGTACAAGAATGTACAAGTTTGTACAAGTGTGTACAAGTTTGTAAAAGGTTGTACATGTGTGTACAAGGGTGTACAAGTGTGTACAAGGTTGTACAAGTGTGTACAAGGTTGTACAAGTAAGTACAAGTTTGTACAAGAATGTACAAGTGTGTACAAGGTTTTACAATTGTGTAAAAGGTTGTACAAGTGTGTACAAGGTTGTACAAGTGTGTACAAGCTTGTACAAGTGTGTACAAGGTTGTACAAGTGTGTACAAGGTTGTACAAGTGTGTACAAGGTTGTACAAGTGTGTACAAGCTTGTACAAGTGTGTACAAGGTTGTACAAGTGTGTACAAGGTTGTTCAAGTGTGTACATGTTTGTACAAGTGTGTTTAAGTTTGTACAAGGTTGTACAAATGTGTACAAGGGTGTACAAAAGTGTTCAAGGGTGCACAAGTTTGTACAAGGGTGTACAAGTGTGTACAAGCTTGTACAAGTGTGTACAAGCTTGTACAAGTGTGTACAAGCTTGTACAAGTGTGTACAAGGGTGTACAGGTTTGTACAAGGTTGTACAAGTGTGTACAAGAGTGTACAAGTATGTACAAGAATGTAAAATTTTGTACAAGTGTGTACAAGGGTGTACAAGTGTGTACAAGGTTGTACAAGTGTGTACAAGGTTTTACAATTGTGTACAAGGTTGTACAAGTGTGTACAAGGTTGTACAAGTGTGTACGAGGTTGTACAAGTGTGTAAAAGGTTGTACAAGTGTGTACAAGGTTGTACAAGTGTGTACAAGGTTGTACAAGTGTACACAAGTTTGTACAAGTGTGTACAAGTTTGTACAAGTGTGTACAAGTTTGTACAAGGTTGTACAAATGTGTACAAGGGTGTACAAAAGTGTACAAGGGTGCACAAGTTTGTACAAGGGTGTACAAGTGTGTACAAGCTTGTACAAGTGTGTACAAGGGTGTACGGGTTTGTACAAGGTTGTACAAGTGTGTACAAGGGTGTACAAGTATGTACAAGAATGTACAATTTTGTACAAGTGTGTACAAGTTTGTAAAAGGTTGTACAAGTGTGTACAAGGGTGTACAAGTGTGTACAAGGTTGTACAAGTGTGTACAAGCTTGAACAAGTGTGTACAAGGTTGTACAAGTGTGTACAAGGTTGTACAAGTGTGTACAAGGTTGCACAAGTGTGTACAAGAGTGTACAATCGTGTACAAGCTTGTACAAGTGTGTACAAGGGTGTACAGGTTTGTACAAGGTTGTACAAGTGTGTACAAGGTTGTACAAGTGTGTACAAGGGTGTACAAGTTTGTACAAGTGTGTACAAGTTTGTACAAGTGTGTACAAGTTTGTACAAGTTTGTACAAATGTATACAAGGGTGTACAAAAGTGTACAAGGGTGCACAAGTTTGTACAAGGGTGTACAAGTGTGTACAAGCTTGTACAAGTGTGTACAAGCTTGTACAAGTGTGTACAAGGGTGTACAGGTTTGTACAATTTTGTACAAGTGTTTACAAGGGTGTACAAGTATGTACAAGAATGTACAAGTTTGTACAAGTGTGTACAAGTTTGTAAAAGGTTGTACATGTGTGTACAAGGGTGTACAAGTGTGTACAAGGGTGCACAAGTGTGTACAAGGGTGTACAATCGTGTACAAGCTTGTACAAGTGTGTACAAGGGTGTACAGGTTTGTACAAGGTTGTACAAGTGTGTACAAGGGTGTACAAATGTATACAAGGATGTTAAAATTTGTACATGTTTGTACAAGGTTGTACAAGTAAGTACAAGTTTGTACAAGAATGTACAAGTGTGTACAAGGTTTTACAATTGTGTAAAAGGTTGTACAAGTGTGTACAAGGTTGTACAAGTGTGTACAAGCTTGTACAAGTGTGTACAAGGTTGTACAAGTGTGTACAAGGTTGTACAAGTGTGTACAAGCTTGTACAAGTGTGTACAAGGTTGTACAAGTGTGTACAAGGTTGTTCAAGTGTGTACATGTTTGTACAAGTGTGTTTAAGTTTGTACAAGGTTGTACAAATGTGTACAAGGGTGTACAAAAGTGTTCAAGGGTGCACAAGTTTGTACAAGGGTGTACAAGTGTGTACAAGCTTGTACAAGTGTGTACAAGCTTGTACAAGTGTGTACAAGGGTGTACAGGTTTGTACAAGGTTGTACAAGTGTGTACAAGGGTGTACAAGTATGTACAAGAATGTAAAATTTTGTACAAGTGTGTACAAGGGTGTACAAGTGTGTACAAGGTTGTACAAGTGTGTACAAGGTTTTACAATTGTGTACAAGGTTGTACAAGTGTGTACAAGGTTGTACAAGTGTGTACGAGGTTGTACAAGTGTGTACGAGGTTGTACAAGTGTGTACAAGATTGTACAAGTGTGTACAAGGTTGTACAAGTGTGTACAAGGTTGTACAAGTGTACACAAGTTTGTACAAGTGTGTACAAGTTTGTACAAGTGTGTACAAGTTTGTACAAGGTTGTACAAATGTGTACAAGGGTGTACAAAAGTGTACAAGGGTGCACAAGTTTGTACAAGGGTGTACAAGTGTGTACAAGCTTGTACAAGTGTGTACAAGCTTGTACAAGTGTGTACAAGGGTGTACAGGTTTGTACAAGGTTGTACAAGTGTGTACAAGGGTGTACAAGTATGTACAAGAATGTACAATTTTGTACAAGTGTGTACAAGTTTGTAAAAGGTTGTACAAGTGTGTACAAGGGTGTACAAGTGTGTACAAGGTTGTACAAGTGTGTACAAGCTTGAACAAGTGTGTACAAGGTTGTACAAGTGTGTACAAGGTTGTACAAGTGTGTACAAGGTTGCACAAGTGTGTACAAGAGTGTACAATCGTGTACAAGCTTGTACAAGTGTGTACAAGGGTGTACAGGTTTGTACAAGGTTGTACAAGTGTGTACAAGGTTGTACAAGTGTGTACAAGGGTGTACAATTTTGTACAAGTGTGTACAAGTTTGTACAAGTGTGTACAAGTTTGTACAAGTTTGTACAAATGTATACAAGGGTGTACAAAAGTGTACAAGGGTGCACAAGTTTGTACAAGGGTGTACAAGTGTGTACAAGCTTGTACAAGTGTGTACAAGCTTGTACAAGTGTGTACAAGGGTGTACAATTTTGTACAATTTTGTACAAGTGTTTACAAGGGTGTACAAGTATGTACAAGAATGTACAAGTTTGTACAAGTGTGTACAAGTTTGTAAAAGGTTGTACATGTGTGTACAAGGGTGTACAAGTGTGTACAAGGTTGCACAAGTGTGTACAAGGGTGTACAATCGTGTACAAGCTTGTACAAGTGTGTACAAGGGTGTACAGGTTTGTACAAGGTTGTACAAGTGTGTACAAGGGTGTACAAATGTATACAAGGATGTAAAAGTTTGTACAAGTGTGTACAAGTTTGTACAAGGTTGTACAAGTAAGTACAAGTTTGTACAAGAATGTACAAGTGTGTACAAGATTTTACAATTGTGTAAAAGGTTGTACAAGTGTGTACAAGGTTGTACAAGTGTGTACAAGCTTGTACAAGTGTGTACAAGGTTGTACAAGTGTGTACAAGTTTGTACAAGTGTATACAAGCTTGTACAAGTGTGTACAAGGTTGTACAAGTGTGTACAAGGTTGTTCAAGTGTGTACATGTTTGTACAAGTGTGTTTAAGTTTGTACAAGGTTGTACAAATTTGTACAAGGGTGTACAAAAGTGTTCAAGGGTGCACAAGTTTGTACAAGGGTGTACAAGTGTGTACAAGCTTGTACAAGTGTGTACAAGCTTGTACAAGTGTGTACAAGCTTGTACAAGTGTGTACAAGGGTGTACAGGTTTGTACAAGGTTGTACAAGTGTGTACAAGGGTATACAAGTATGTACAAGAATGTAAAATTTTGTACAAGTGTGTACAAGGGTGTACAAGTGTGTACAAGGTTGTACAAGTGTGTACAAGGTATTACAATTGTGTACAAGGTTGTACAAGTGTGTACAAGGTTGTACAAGTGTGTACGAGGTTGTACAAGTGTGTACAAGGTTGTACAAGTGTGTACAAGGTTGTACAAGTGTGTACAAGTTTGTACAAGTGTGTACAAGTTTGTACAAGGTTGTACAAATAAGACATCCCTCTAAATAACAAGACATCCCTCCAAATATTAAGACATCCCTCTAAAGAGCAAGACATCCCTCTTAATAACAAGACATCCCTCCAAATAACAAGATATCCTTCTAAATAACAAGACATTCCTCCAAATAACAAAACTTCCCTCCAAATAAGAAGACATCCCTCTAAATAACAAGACATCCCTCTAAATAACAAGACATCCCTCTAAATACCAAGACAACCCTCTAAAAAACAAGACATCCCTCCAAATAACAAGACAACCCTCTAAAAAACAAGACATCCCTCTAAATAAAAAGACATCTCTCCAAATAACAAGACATCCCTCTAAATAACAAGACATCCCACTAAAAAACAAGACATCCCTCTAAATATAAAGACATCCCTCTAAATAACAAGACATCCCTCCAAATATTAAGACATCCCTCTAAATAACAAGACATCCCTCTAAATAACAAGACATCCCTCTAATAAACTAGACATTCCGCTAAATATTAAGACATCCCTCTAAATAACAAGACACCCCTCTAAATAACAAGACATCCCTCCAAATATGAAGACATCCCTCTAAATAACAAGACATCCCTCTAAATAACAAGACATCCCTCTAAATAACAAGACATCTCTCTAAATATTAAGACATCCCTTCAAATAACAAGACATCCCTCTAAATAACAAGACATCCCTCTAAATAACAAGACATCCCTCTAAATAACAAGACATCCCTCTAAATAACAAGACATCCCTCTAAAAAACAAGACATCCCTCTAAATATTAAGACACCAATCTAAATAACAAGACATCCCTCCAAATAACAAGACAACCCTCTAAAAAACAAAAAAAACCCTCTAAATAACAAGACATCTCTCTAAAAAACAAGACATCCCTCTAAATATCAAGACATCCCTCTAAATAACAAGACATCCATCTATATAACAAGACATTCCTCTAAATATTAAGACATCCCTCTAAATAACAAGACATACCTGTAAATAACAAGACATCCCTCTAAATAACAAGACATCCCATCTAAATTACAACACAACCCTCTAAAAAACAAGACATCCCTCCAAATAACAAGACAACCCTCTAAAAAACAAGACATCCCTCTAAATAACAAGACATCCCTCTAAATAACAAGACATCCCTCTAATAAACTAGACATTCCGCTAAATATTAAGACATCCCTCTAAATAACAAGACATCCCTCTAAATACCAAGACATCCCTCTAAATATTAAGACATCCCTCCAAATAACAAGACAACCCTTTAAAAAACAAGACATCCCTCTAAATAACAAGACATCCCTCAAAATAACAAGACATCCCTCTAAATATTAAGACATCCCTTCAAATAACAAGACATCCCTCTAAATATTAAGACATCCCTCTAAATAACAAGACATCCCTCTAAATATTAAGACATCCCTTTAAATAACAAGACATCTCTCTAAATAACAAGACATCCCTCTAAATAACAAGACATCCCACTAAATAACAAGACATCCCTCTAAATAACAAGACATCCCTTTTAAATAACAAGACATTCCTCTAAATAACAAGACATTCCTCTAAATAACAAGACATCCCTCCAAATAAAAAGACATCCCTCTAAATAGCAAGACATCCCTCTAATAAACAAGACATTCCGCTAAATATTAAGACATCCCTCTAAATAACAAGACATCCCTCTAAATATTAAGACATCCCTTTAAATAACAAGACATCTCTCTAAATAACAAGACATCCCTCTAAATAACAAGACATCCCACTAAATAACAAGACATTCCTCTAAATAACAAGACATCCCTCTAAATAACAAGACATCCCTCCAAATAAAAAGACATCCCTCTAAATAGCAAGACATCCCTCTAATAAACAAGACATTCCGCTAAATATTAAGACATCCCTCTAAATAACAAGACATGCCATCTAAATTACAAGACAACCCTCGAAAAAACAAGACATCCCTCCAAATAACAAGACAACCCTCTAAAAAACAAGACATCCCTCTAAATAAAAAGACATCTCTCCAAATAACAAGACATCCCTCTAAATAACAAGACATCCCACTAAAAAACAAGACATCCCTCTAAATATTAAGACATCCCTCTAAATAACAAGACATCCCTCCAAATATTAAGACATCCCTCTAAATAACAAGACATCCCTCTAAATAACAAGACATCCCTCTAATAAACTAGACATTCCGCTAAATATTAAGACATCCCTCTAAATAACAAGACATCCCTCCAAATACCAAGACATCCCTCTAAATATTAAGACATCCCTCCAAATAACAAGAAAACCCTTTAAAAAACAAGACATCCCTCTAAATAACAAGACATCCCTCTAAATAACAAGACATCCCTCTAAATATTAAGACATCCCTCCAAATAACAAGACATCCCTCTAAATATTAAGACATCCCTCTAAATAACAAGACATCCCTCTAAATATTAAGACATCCCTTTAAATAACAAGACATCCCTCTAAATAACAAGACATCCCTCTTAATAACAAGACATCCCACTAAATAACAAGACGTCCCTCTAAATAACAAGACATCCCTTTTAAATAACAAGACATTCCTCTAAATAACAAGACATCCCTCTAAATAACAAGACATCCCTCCAAATAAAAAGACATCCCTCTAAATAGCAAGACATCCCTCTAAATAACAAGACATCCCTCTAAATAACAAGACATCCCTCTAAATATTAAGACATCCCTTCAAATAACAAGACATCCCTCTAAATATTAAGACATCCCTCTTAATAACAAGACATCCCTCTAAATATTAAGACATCCCTTTAAATAACAAGACATCTCTCTAAATAACAAGACATCCCTCTAAATAACAAAACATCCCTGTAAATATTAAGACATCCCTCCAAATAACAAGACATCCCTCTAAATATTAAGACATCCCTCTAAATAACAAGACATCCCTCTAAATATTAAGACATCCCTTTAAATAACAAGACATCTCTCTAAATAACAAGACATCCCTCTAAATAACAAGACATCCCACTAAATAACAAGACATCCCTCAAAATAGCAAGACATCCCTCTAAATATTAAGACATCCCTTCAAATAACAAGACATCCCTCTAAATAACAAGACATCCCTCTAAATAACAAGACATCCCTCTAAATAAAAAGACATCCCTCTAAATAACTAGACATCCCTCCAAATACCAAGACATCCCTCTAAATAACAAGACATCCCTCTAAATAAAAAGACATCCCTCTAAATAACTAGACATCCCTCCAAATACCAAGACATCCCTCTAAATAACAAGACATCCCTCTAAATAACAAGACATACCTCCAAATAACAAGACATCCCTCTAAATTATAAGACATCCCTCTTAATAACAAGCATCCCTCCAAATAACAAGACATCCCTCTAAATAACAAGACATCCCTCCAAATATGAAGACATCCCTCCAAATATGAAGACATTCCTCTAAATAACAAGACATCCCTCTAAATAACAAGACATCTCTCTAAATATTAAGACATCCTTCAAATAACAAGACATCCCTCTAAATAACAAGACATCCCTCTAAATAACAAGACATCCCTCTAAATAACAAGACATCCCTCTAAATAACAAGACATCCCATCTAAATTACAAGACAACCCTCGAAAAAACAAGACATCCCTCCAAATAACAAGACAACCCTCTAAAAAACAAGACATCCCTCTAAATAAAAAGACATCTCTCCAAATAACAAGACATCCCTCTAAATAACAAGACATCCCACTAAAAAACAAGACATCCCTCTAAATATTAAGACATCCCTCTAAATAACAAGACATCCCTTCAAATATTAAGACATCCCTCTAAATAACAAGACATCCCTCTAAATAACAAGACATCCCTCTAATAAACTAGACATTCCGCTAAATATTAAGACATCCCTCTAAATAACAAGACATCCCTCCAAATACCAAGACATCCCTCTAAATATTAAGACATCCCTCCAAATAACAAGAAAACCCTTTAAAAAACAAGACATCCCTCTAAATAACAAGACATCCCTCTAAATAACAAGACATCCCTCTAAATATTAAGACATTCCTTTCAAATAACAAGACATCCCTCTAAATATTAAGACATCCCTCTAAATAACAAGACATCCCTCTAAATATTAAGACATCCCTTTAAATAACAAGACATCCCTCTAAATAACAAGACATCCCTCTAAATAACAAGACATCCCACTAAATAACAAGACGTCCCTCTAAATAACAAGACATCCCTTTTAAATAACAAGACATTCCTCTAAATAACAAGACATCCCTCCAAATAACAAGACTTCCCTCCAAATAAGAAGACATCCTTCTAAATAACAAGACATCCCTCTAAATAACAAGACATCCCTCTAAATACCAAGACATCCCTCCAAATAACAAGACATCCCTTTAAATAACAAGACATCTCTCTAAATAACAAGACATCCCTCTAAATAACAAGACATCCCTCTAAATATTAAGACATCCCTCCAAATAACAAGACATCCCTCTAAATATTAAGACATCCCTCTAAATAACAAGACATCCCTCTAAATATTAAGACATCCCTTTAAATAACAAGACATCTCTCTAAATAACAAGACATCCCTCTAAATAACAAGACATCCCTCTAAATATTAAGACATCCCTCCAAATAACAAGACATCCCTCTAAATATTAAGACATCCCTCCAAATACCAAGACATCCCTCTAAATATTAAGACATCCCTCCAAATAACAAGAAAACCCTTTAAAAAACAAGACATCCCTCTAAATAACAAGACATCCCTCTAAATAACAAGACATCCCTCTAAATATTAAGACATCCCTCCAAATAACAAGACATCCCTCTAAATATTAAGACATTCCTCTAAATAACAAGACATCCCTCTAAATATTAAGACATCCCTTTAAATAACAAGACATCCCTCTAAATAACAAGACATCCCTCTAAATAACAAGACATCCCACTAAATAACAAGACGTCCCTCT
Organism: Macrosteles quadrilineatus; assembly: GCF_028750875.1. Classification (NCBI taxonomy): domain Eukaryota; kingdom Metazoa; phylum Arthropoda; class Insecta; order Hemiptera; family Cicadellidae; genus Macrosteles; species Macrosteles quadrilineatus. Next base: position 843 of record NW_026542767.1, on the reverse strand, counting down.
AAATAACAAGACATCCCTTTTAAATAACAAGACATTCCTCTAAATAACAAGACATCCCTCTAAATAACAAGACATCCCTCCAAATAAAAAGACATCCCTCTAAATAGCAAGACATCCCTCTAAATAACAAGACATCCCTCCAAATAACAAGATATCCCTCTAAATAACAAGACATTCCTCCAAATAACAAGACTTCCCTCCAAATAAGAAGACATCCTTCTAAATAACAAGACATCCCTCTAAATAACAAGACATCCCTCTAAATACCAAGACATCCCTCCAAATAACAAGACAACCCTTTAAAAAACAAGACATCCCTCTAAATAACAAGACATCCCTCTAAATAACAAGACATCCCTCTAAATATTAAAACATCCCTTCAAATAACAAGACATCCCTCTAAATTTTAAGACATCCCTCTAAATAACAAGACATCCCTCTAAATATTAAGACATCCCTTTAAATAACAAGACATCTCTCTAAATAACAAGACATCCCTCTAAATAACAAAACATCCCTCTAAATATTAAGACATCCCTCCAAATAACAAGACATCCCTCTAAATATTAAGACATCCCTCTAAATAACAAGACATCCCTCTAAATATTAAGACATCCCTTTAAATAACAAGACATCTCTCTAAATAACAAGACATATCTATAAATAACAAGACATCCCACTAAATAACAAGACATCTCTCTAAATAACAAGACATCCCTTTTAAATAACAAGACATTCCTCTAAATGACAAGACATCCCTCCAAATAACAAGAAATCCCTCAAAATAGCAAGACATCCCTCTAAATATTAAGACATCCCTTCAAATAACAAGACATCCCTCTA